>NC_057800.1:669321375-669617457 GCF_018294505.1 Triticum aestivum
TGCCCGCCCGTGCGCGGACCACCGCCGAACACCTCCACCGACGTCCCCGAGATCCTCTCTGCCTCCTCTCCCATCGGATCCGGCCGGTCCCTTCCTCTCCGGCCACCTTCCCTAGTCCGGCGACTATCTCCGGCATCAACTCCGGCGAGATCATGCCTCACCTCGGTTTGCGTGCAAATTGAGGAACCCTAGATCTGGAGGTCACTTCTGCCACTAAGTCTTTCCCCCTCACATTTTAAGCCCCTGTTCATCATGCCATAACTTCATGACCGTTGCTCCAATTTGTGCGTGCAATATATCAAAATGTTCATCATGATGTGCTCTTCATTTTGTTCCATTGTGACATGCTTGTTTGAGTCCATCTTGATGCGCAAATCGTGGATGCAAGAGTTCTATAAATTTCTAGGTGCTGATTCTTATAAGAGTATGAGGATTTGTCATTTTTGCTACATTTGTTGTGTGCTGCATATGGGCATGAGCTCTACATGTATTTTGATCTATGTCATGCCATCTTTACAGCGGTGTTTGCCATGTATTTTGGTGAACAATGTGGTGACTAGCACAAGCATGCAAAGTAGCCTTCGTGATATTGCTGATTTCAGAATCTCAGGATTTTGGCTAAGTCTTTTGTCTGCTGTTATTTTGATGCCTTGTTTCCATGATGCTACAGTGAGATCCATGCTTGTTTTGAGTATCTTCAGTAAGGATGGTATGGATATATGGTTATGCTCTATCCATCCATGCCCCTGTTTGCAACTATGGAGTACCCTAGCATGTCTTAATCTTGTTATACTTTTGCTATAAAATGTTCCTAGCAGATTGTTTACATGTTAATTAATTTTGCCATGGTTGTTGTAGTTGATCCAAGCATGATATAAACTTGTTCTTGCCATGGTTAGCTTTATGATCATGTCTTCTTGCTGGTAGTATTCTTATCTTGTCATGCAATGCCTTGTGGTGAGTGAATCGAGCTCGCCAAGAGGCCTTCATAATTATGTTTATGTCATGCTCAGTTTTCTAACAAGTATCAAATCGGTTAACGAAACTTGCTATGTTTACATGGGTGCCATCTTATTTTCTGTGCCTTTTTGGCTCATGGTCAGTAAGGGACTTTTGTTCTATGCATTTAGTAGATTCATGCCATGCCTTTTTTACTATGATTTGTTCTTGTATCATGTTGTTTGCTTGCTCTAAACATGGCTTCCTGTTGTTAATTTCTGGCATGTTAGTATTTTCACCAAGTCTGTGATGCTGATATCTTTTGCTCTTTTGCCATGCTTGTTTGAACCTTCTCTTGTGCGATTTAGCCGTAGCTCAATGTTCATATTTTGTCAAGCATCTTGAGTAGATCATTGCCATGTGCTTTGTTGCTATGTTGGAGTGCAGTAGCTTAGTTCCTTGTTGCATTCTAGATGGTATCGTGTTGTTAATCGCAGAATTGTGCCATTCTTGTTTTGCTTGCCATTTGCAATTCGTGCATCCGATTCCGGTGATCTTCATATTGATTTCGACCGAAATCATCTCATATTTCCAGAGGCGCACTTGGTTTGCCAAGTTGATGCCTTGATCAATCTTTTCCATCCGGAGCACGCATATGCACTGCATATCACATCTCGCATATCATGCCATGTTTTGCATCATGTTGCTTGTGCATTGCACCGTGATTGATTGTTGGTCCTTTGCTTGTGTTCTTGCTTTGGGTAAAGCCGGGAGACGAGTACGTGATCGAGGAACCTATTGAGTACGCTTACGAGGATCCAGATTTCGTCAACTCTGAGAACTTTGCAGGCACGATGACCATACCCTCGAAATCACTTCTATCTTTGCTTGCTAGTTGTTCACTCTATTGCTATGCCGCGATACCTACCACTTGCTTTATCATGCCTCCCATATTGCCATGTCAAGCCTCTAACCCACCTTTCCTAGCAAACCGTTGTTTGGCTATGTTACCGCTTTGCTCAGCCCCTCTTATAGTGTTGCTAGTTGCAGGTGAAGTTGAAGTTTGTTCCTTATTGGAACATGGATATTGTTGGGATATCATTAGTATATCTTGTTTACTTTAATGTAT
Organism: Triticum aestivum; assembly: GCF_018294505.1. Taxonomy (NCBI): domain Eukaryota; kingdom Viridiplantae; phylum Streptophyta; class Magnoliopsida; order Poales; family Poaceae; genus Triticum; species Triticum aestivum. The sequence continues at coordinate 669,323,444 of NC_057800.1, forward strand.
CTATATACTTGGTAAAGGGTGGAAGGCTCGGCCTTATGCCTGATGTTCTGTTCCACTCTTGCCTCCCTAGTTTCCGTCATACCGGTGTTATGTTCCTTGATTTTGCGTTCCTTACGTGGTTGGGTGATAATGGGAACCCCTTGACAGTTCACCTTGAATAAAACTCCTCCAGCAAGGCCCAACCTTGGTTTTACCATTTGCCACCTAAGCCTTTTTCCCTTGGGTTCTGCGGACTCAAGGGTCATCTTTATTTTAAACCCCCGGGCTAGTGCTCCTTTGAGTGTTGGTCCAAACTAGAGCCCCTTGCAGCGCCACCTCGGGGAAACTTGAGGTTTGGTTTTAGTTGTACGGATTGCTTATCCGGTGTGCCCTGAGAACGAGATATGTGCAACTCCTATCAGGATTTGTCGGCACATTCGGGCGGCTTTGCTAGTCTTGTTTTACCATTGTCGAAATTTCTTGTAACCGGGATTCCGAGTCTGACCGGGTCTTCCTGGGAGAAGGAATATCCTTCGTTGACCGTGAGAACTTGTGATGGGCTAAGTTGGGACACCCCTGTAGGGTTTTGAACTTTCGAAAGCCGTGCCCACGGTTATAGGCAGATGGGAATTTGTTAATGTCCGGTTGTAGAGAACTTGACACTTAATCTAATTAAAATGAATCAACCGCGTGTGTAGCCGTGATGGTCTCTTTTTGGCGGAGTCCTGGAAGAGAACACGGTCTCGTGTTATGCTTGATCGTAAGTAGCTTTAGGGTCACTTCTTGATCACTAATAGCTTCTCGACTGTGCTTTGCTTCTCTTCTCGCTCTCATTTGCGTAAGTTAGCCACCACATATGCTAGTGCTTACTGCAGCTCCACCTCACTACCCCTTTCCTACCTTTAAGCTTAAATAGTTTTGATCGCGACGGTATGAGATTGTTGAGTCCCCGTGACTCACAGATACTTCCAAATAGATGCAGGTGCCGACAATGCCAGTGCAGGGGACGCTACTGAACTCAAGTGGGAGTTCGACTAGGATTCAGGCCGTTACTATGTTTCCTTTCTGGATGATTAGTAGAGGAGCCCAGTTGGGGCGATCGGGATCTAGCATTTGGGGTTGTCTTTCTTATTTTGGTTCCATAGTCGGACCTTGATTGTATTCTGGATGATGTATGCTATATTTATGTATTGTGTGAAGTGGCGATTGTAAGCCAACTCTTTATCCCTTTCTTATTCAGTACATGGGATGTGTAAAGATTAACCCTCTTGCGACATGCCTACCATGCGGTTATGCCTCTAAGTCATGCCCCGACACGTGGGAGATATAGCCGCATTGTGGGTGTTACAAGTTGGTAATCAGAGCCATCCCCGACTTAGGAGCCCCCCTGCTTGATCGAATTGCTGACATTGTTGAGTCTAGTAAAATGTTTTGAGTCTTATAGGATTATATATATCAGAGAGTAGGATTCTTTTTACTCCTCAGTCCCTTCTCGATCTGGTGAGGCCTCCTGACGTAGAGTTTTGACTCTTCTCTCCTCAAATTTCATGAAAAAAAATTAGGATCATGCGGGTATTTTGGAATCGTTCCGATGGTTTTGTGACGAGAACATTGTTCTTGCTGCCTCCTGACATTTAGGGGTTGTGGCAGTGTCCCGGGAAATTGAGCTCCGAGGTGTTGTCGTCACAATTTTATCGTTGTAGTTCTGGAATACCTGAGTTTCGCCGACATTGAAAATCTTTTTATGCAGTTGCTGGTGAGATAACCTCGACGCCACCCAGTACTGGGCGGGAGTTCGGGAGTATTGCCATAACTCGTATAACGGATGTTTTTCGAAGGTTGAGGTAAATAATTTCCGAAGGTTTCTTGGTTATGTGTTGAAGGATGGATACGGCTAGATGTAGGATTTGCTAGTTTTGGGTGAGATATAATGCTTCCCCTGTATCCCCAACACCTGATTGCATAACCAGAAAGTTTCGGGAGTTTTATAGGTGGGAATTCAAGTAGCTCTAGTATTTCTTTCCGTAGATATTTGGTTTGTGATTGGGTAATCCTTGCCAATTATTTATTCATATCCGTACCTTGTTGCTTTATTCATCTATCCCTATCTAAGTGATGATTTACTTTGGAATGCATTCATTCATTCTTGTTCGAATTTTAAGGCTATATGTTGCAATTTCGATCCATTTATTCAGCTTAAATATATGTCTTTCAAGATGCTAACGGATGTCAACCTCTTCAGGATGGCTCCTCCAACGCGTCAGAATCCGGATCCTCCGCCACCACGTCCACCTCCGGAGGCATGGCAAGCTCTCATGGCAGCCACCAACGCCAACACTCAGATGCTTTTGCAACTCTTGCAAGAGCGCAACCAAGGAAATCAAGGCCAATGCAACAATCAGATTCAGTTTGCTACCATCAATCAGTTCCTCGCAAACCAGCCGAAGTCCTTCAGTAACTGTGTTGAGGCCATAGACGCCGACGACTGGCTCGTGGATATCTGCAAACATTTTGAGTGTGGAAATGTCAGGCCTGAGGACTTTGTGAAGTTTGCTTCGTTCCAACTCAAAGACCAAGCTGCTGAGTGGTATCAACAATACAAAGATTCCAGAGGAGGTCGTGTGATTACCTGGGATTATTTCCACCGAGACTTCAAAGCTCACCACACTCCACAAAGTGTTGCCGAGAGTAAGCGTGAGGAGTTCCGCAATCTCAAGCAAGGCAGCATGTCTGTTTACCAATACAACATCATGTTTCAGAGGCTCGCTCGCTTCTCTAAACAAGACGTCCCTGACGAAAAGAGCATGATTTATCAATCCAGAGGTGGACTTAGAGAAGATATGCAATTAGCTCTCGTGCTTTTTGAGCCGACCAAGTATGATGCATATAAGAAGAGAGTCAGGGATGCAGCTCCATCTTCTTCTTCAACTCAAGTGGCAGCTAAGCAACAGAAGTTATGGTTGCCTCCTCCTCCATTCCGTCAGCCTTATCAGCAGAAGAGTAAAGGTGGAAATGGATCTTCCCACCCACCCAACCCAGGCTATCAGAACAAAGCACAGTCTCATGCTCCAAGGTCAAGTGCTCCTTATGACCGTCCGCTCACAGAGGTTACTTGCAATAAGTGTCAGCAGAAAGGGCACTATGCAAACAAATGCTTCAACCAAAGGCGCCTTCCACCTCCTCCTCTTGTGAGATTTGCCAGCAATGCAGTGGTCAAGCATAATTCCAAGTTTGCAAAGGTCAACATGATGAAAGCAGCTCAGGCAGAGGACTCTTCAGAAGTGATCATGGATAACCTTCCTATTAATGATATTCCTGCAAAAGTCCTTTTTGATACCGGTGCATCACATTCTTTCATTTCAAGACCTTTTGTGGCTATGCATGATTTGGTTACTCAAGTATTGCTGAGACCTTTGTCTATTGTTTCTCCGGCCCGACAAATGACTTCTCGAGTATTCGTTCCGGATTCTGTTATCAAGATGGGTGACTATAAGTTTCTGTCTTCTCCAATTGTTCTTGGCGACTCGGATATTGATCTAATTCTCGACATGGACTGGATTTCTAAGCAGAAGGCTCAGCTTGATTGTGCTGCCAGGCAAATTCAATTGACACACTCGTCTGAGGATGTGATCATCTATGCCGCTCATGATGAAACCATTCGACTGTTTTCTCTCAATGAGAAGGGCGAGTTGAATGCCATCTCTCAGATTGCAGTCGTTTGTGAATATCAAGATGTCTTTCCATAAGAGCTTCTAGGAATGCATCCTCATCAGCCAGTTGAATTCGTCATTGATCTTGAGCCTGACACGGAACCTATTTGCAAACGTCCTTACAAGCTGGGACCAAAGGAATTGAAGAAACAACTCGATGAACAAGAGCGTCTAGGTCTGATCAGACCGAGTTCATCTCCATGGGGTTGTGGTGTTATTTTTGTCCAGAAGAAGGATGGCACGGACCGACTTTGTGTCGACTACCGCCCATTGAACAAGAATACAATAAAGAACAAGTACCCACTTCCCAACATCAATGACCTTTTCGAACAACTCAAAGGTGCTCAAGTATTCTCCAAGCTTGACCTCCGTATGGGTTATCATCAGATTTGCATTCGTGAACAAGATATCCCCAAGACAACATTCAGAACAAGCAATGGTTCTTATGAATATACGGTCATGTATTTCGGCCTTATCAATGCTCCTCCAACGTTCTCTCGCATGATGAACTTCATCTTCAACCCTTACACAAATGATTTCGTCTTGGTGTATCTCGATGACATCTTGGTCTTTTCCAAGAACAAGGAGGATCATGCCAAGCATTTGAGATTGGTTCTCGACAAACTCAGAGAACATCAGTTCTATGCGAAGTTTTCAAAGTGTGAGTTCTAGCTTGATGAGGTTCTCTACCTTGGCCATATCATCTCTGCCAAGGGCATTGCTGTTAATCCTTAGAAGGTGTCTGCAATTGTGAATTGGGAACCGCCTCAGAATGTCAAGCAGCTCCCCAGCTTTCTTGGGCTTGAAAGCCAAAGCCTCTTTCCAACCTACTCCAGAAGCATGTGAAGTATGTCTGGACGCCTGAATGTGACATCGCTTTCAACACCCTCAAAGAGAAGCTAGTCATAGCACCTGTTTTGACTCCTCCCGATGAATCCAAACCATTCGATGTTTTCTGTGATGCTTCCCTGCAAGGTCTCGGTGATGTGTTAATGCAAGAGAAGAAAGTTGTGGCCTATACCTCTCGTCAGTTGAAGCCCACCAAAAAGAACTACCACACTCATGACCTCGAGTTGGCGGCAGTTGTCCATGCTCTTTTAACATGGATACATCTCTTGTTGGGAAGGAAAGTGGACATCTTCACTAATCATAAGAGCCTCAAGTACATCTTCACTCAACCCAACCTCAACCTCAGACAGACTCGTTGGGTCGAAATGATTAAAGAGTATAATCCGAGTATTGAATATACTCCAGGCAAGGTTGTGCCTCAAGGTTATAATTGTCTCATGATGAATATCATCCAACAAGTCACCGATCCGATGCCTACGAATTTATCTTATATTGTTCTTTCTAAGTTACTACTGATATCACTATTACCGTTACCGTTACTGCTGCTACTGTCATCAAAACTATCATATTACTTTGCTACTAATCACTTTGCTGCAGATAATTAATCTCCGGGTGTGGTTGAATTGACAACTCAGCTGCTAATACCTTCAAATATTCTTTGACTCCCCTTGTGTCGAATCTATAAATTTGGGTCGAATACTCTACCCTCGAAAACTGCTGCGATCCCCTATACTTTTGGTTAACAGGTATCCCTAATACCTTTGCCTTACTCTCGTGCAATGACAAGTGAATAAACACTCATCGTGAGAATAACACATCTAGCATGGAAAATATTAGCCACCTCTCACCGCCTCACGAGCGGTACGAGCACACAAAAGAGAAATTTATTTTGAATATTAGAGATGGCACATACAAGTTTGTTTAGAACGGAAAAATAATACCGCATATAGGTAGGTATAGCGGACTCATGTGGCAAAACTGGTTTAAAGGATTTTGGATGCACAAGTAGTGATCATACTTAGTGCAAAATGAAGGCTAGCAAAAGATTGAGAAGTGACCAACCAAGAAACGAATAATCTCATAAGAGAGCATTAAGAATAATTAACACTGAATAATGCACCACAAGTAGGATGTTATTTCATTGCATGACTATTGACTTTTGTGCTTGCGTAGGGAATCACAAACCTTAACACCAATATTCTTACTCAAGCATAATTACTCATCAACATGCCTCACACATCACATCATCATATCTCAAAACTATTACTAAGAATCAAGTTTATTTTTCCCAATGATCTTCATGAAAGTTTTTATTATATCCTTCTTGGATATCTATCACTTTGGAACTAATTTTCATTTGTTGCTTGTGACAAGCTCAAACAAATATAAGTGAAGGCCATGAGCATAATATTTCTTTCTCTTAAATTAATTTATGTGAAACAACAGAGGATTTCTTAAATAATTTACTAATTCTCAAATAAATGTAAGTGAAGCAAGAGAGCATTTCTTCAAAAATACTAAAGCACACCATGCTCAAAAAGATATAAGTGAAGCACTAGAGGAATTCCATAGTTCATAAAAATTTAAGTGAAGAATAGAGAGCAATTCTAACAAGTCATGGCATAATTTTGGCTCTCTCAAAAAAGTGTGTCCAGCAAGAGATCAAGACTAAAAACATAAAACAAAACAAGAAAAGACTCATATCATACAAGACGCTCCAAGCAAAACTCATAGTATGTGATGAATAAAAATATAGCTTTGAGTAATATACCAATGGTCATTAGAAGAAAGAGGGGACGCCACTCGGGGCATCCCCAAGCTTAGTTGCTTGCTTCTCCTTGGATAATAGCTTAGTATGCCATGGGCATCCCCAAGCTTAGGCTCTTCTTACTCCTTATTCCTTCATCCATCGTAGGATAACCCAAAACTAGAAGACTTCAATCACATAAAACTCAACAAAACCTTCGTGAGATCCGTTACTATAAGAAAACAAATCACTACTATAAGTACTATTGCAACCCATTCATATTTTATTTTTGCATTATATCTACTATATTGCAACTTTTCTATGGCAAAAACTCATCAAATAAAACCATAGAATCATAAAAACAAGCACACAACGCAAAGAAAACTGAATTTGTCAAAAACAGAGCAGTCTGTAGCAATCTGGGTATATTGAGTACTTCTATAACTCTAAAAACTCTGAAAATTAGAACGGCCTGAGCAATTTGTATATAAATCTTCTGTAAAAAGAATTGGTATTTTATCGCTCTCTGGTTGAAAATGAAAATTATTTTTGTGAGCGCAAAAGTTTATGTTTTTCAGCAAGATCAAACAACTATCACCCAAGAAGATCCTAAAGGCTTTACTTGGAAAAGACAATAACTAAAATACAAAAAACACAATCATAGCAGTAGCATAATTGTGCTAACACTCAAGAACAGGAACAAAAAGACAAAATAAAATTTTATTCATTGGGTGCCTCTGTCGGTGTACTAGAGTAGGGGTACCCTATTACCCCGAACTCGTGCACGGGCAGTTGCAGCGCCCCGCGGCAAGGCTTGCCGGGTGACCGCCAGGACCCTCCGTGGTTCCCTCGAAGACCATTCAAGAACAAAGTACTCAAACCAAGGCCCCGGCAAGAGGAGCTTGCCGGGAAGGCCAACCAAGGCCCCGGCAAGAGGAGCTTGCCGGGAAGGCCAACCAAGGCCCCGGCAAGAGGAGCTTGCCGGGAAGAGACGAGACCCCGGCAAGAGAAGCTTTCCGGGAAGGCCATTCAAGGCATACCAAGAAAGCTTGCCACGACGCGCTCTGCGTCCCGGCAAGATCCGGCGAGCGACAAGCTTCCGGACGCGACAAGACGACGGCCGCGGCAAGGAGCTTGCCACGGGAAACCCCCACTTCGTGCCCACGCTCCAGCTTACCTGCTAACGTGTTGCTCTGGGACTCTCCCAAGCACACGTGGCGCGAGGCCGTGCAGCTAGGGGTACGTGGTGGCAAGCGGAGATGAAGAGAAGCCCATCGTGGCAAACGGTGGCACTCCTAACGGTCACCTTTTGCACTGTTTAGGAGACTCAGACATGCATTTAATGCCCTTATCCCCTGCCGTCAGAGTTAGGTAGGGCGCACTGTATCCACAGTAGCGGTAGCTGCACCTACCGCATCCTTTTCCATTTTTACCCTTCTTGTCTACGTTGCCCCCTGTCGGTGACCCCTTGAGAGTATAAAAGGAGGCCCAAGCGCAACGTAGAGGGGGTGGGAAAGTTCGGAGGTTCGGCCAGTTCGGCTCATTCAACTCTAGGAACACTCTCACGCTCAGTCGGGCAGCGTCCATCGCTCCTGAGCAAGAATCCAATATACACAAACAAGCAACAGTAGGGTTTTACGCATCCGTGCGGCCCGAAGCTGGGTAAAAATCGCCCCGCGTGCACTGCCTCGATCCGCTCTTTGTGCGCTCTCCGCCCCCCGCCAAACCGAAAGGGGCCCTGTCCCCATAGGTGTTGGCGGGAATCAGCATCGCCCCCGACATCTCTGGCGCACCAGGTTTTCCATACAAAGCACGGTCGTTCAAGGAAAATAACTCAAAAACTGATTGCTCAAGCTTTAGCAACTTAGCTTTTCTGTCGTCTACTTCCCGGCAAGGAGAAACTTTTTTTTGAACGGCCTGGTCCACACCATTATCTTCTCCTTCCCTCCCTGGTAAACCTTGTGGGCGAGGGAACCTTCCTTCTTTTGAGAAAGAGACAGAGAAATAAAGCAATGATATGGAGCCTTGGGCTCGTTATCGCTTACCGGGGTCTGGTGCTGCACAAAGTGTCAGATAATATATGCGAAAAAGGATCATAGCATAAGGAAACTGACAAGATGTGCGGGGCACATGAACTTTACTAGTGCACGGGGTCTGCGCCCGGCTCTGTACAAAGGATTACATGCAACAGCGGCAAGACTTGTACAGAAAGGTGGTTGCCGGACAGGGTCCGACAACCGCGCCTTATGGGTAAAACTTACAAAGATGCTCCATGTTCCAGGAGTTGCTCACTGGAATGCCATCTTCGGTCTCAAGGCGGACAGCGCCGGGCCTAGTGACTCGTTTCACCCGATAAGGGCCTTCCCACTTCGGCGTCAACTTGTTGGAATTCTTGGCCGACTGAACGCGCCGAAGAACAAGGTTGCCTTCCTCGAGACTCCTGGCATTGACTCTGCGGCTATGGTAGCGGCGCAGAGCTTGCTGGTAGCGAGCGGCTCGCACAGCAGCCTGGAGACGGTCTTCCTCAAGGAGCAGCGCGTCATCTTGCCGCAGCTGCTCTTGCTCGAGCTCATCATAAGCGAGCACTCGAGGTGACCCGTATACGAGTTCCGTGGGGAGAACTGCCTCCGCTCCATAGACTAGAGCGAAGGGTGTCTGGCCAGTGGCTCGATTTGGCGTCGTCATGATCGACCAAAGAACCACCGGCAACTCCTCGATCCAGTTTCTTCCGCACTTGTGCAGCCTGTCGAAAGTTCTGGTCTTGAGGCCTCGCAGCACTTCAGCGTTTGCCCTCTCCGCTTGACCATTGCTTCTCGGATGAGCAACAGAAGCGAAGCAGACCTTGGCGCCAAGATCTTGGACGTACTGCATGAAGGTGCGGCTCGTAAATTTCATGCCGTTGTCGGTGATGATCCTGTTCGGGATCCCGAAACGGCAAACAATCGACCTGAAGAACTTGACTGCTGACTGTGTTGTCACCTTCCTCACTGGTTCCACTTCCGGCCACTTTGTGAACTTGTCGATTGCAACGTACAAGAACTCAAAGCCCCCGATAGCTCGGGGGAAGGGGCCGAGGATGTCGAGCCCCCAGACCAAAAATGGCCAGGATAAAGGGATCGTCTGGAGAGTTTGAAGCTGGCTGGTGTATCTGTTTGGAATGGAACTGGCACGCTTCACACTTGGTTACTTGTGCAGTTGCATCCTGGAGGGCTGTCGGCCAGAAGAAGCCTTGTCGGAATGCTTTGCCGACAAGTGCTCTTGCGCCAATGTGGTGACCACATATGCCTCCATGTATCTCTGCCAACAGCTGTTGTCCATCTTCCCGGCCGCTAGCGCCCTTAATTTGCTTCGAGTCCACTCAGCAACTTAAGTGAGCCGCTAGCGCCCTTACTTTCTTTCGAGTCCGCTCAACAAGTTAAGTGAGCTGCAACTAGTTGCGACAAGGTTGCTTGTCGGTAGCGACCCCGCCAGCAGGCTGCTGAAATTCCGCACTCGGCGCTCACGGCAAGGGTGCCTGCACCGGCAAGTTTCCCTAGAAAGCGTAGGGCAGGACCATACAAAGCCAAGAGTCGAGTAAAGGAAGTAACACAGCTATTTGTTGCCTAAGATAGAGTTATGTTACAAAAATAACTTGTCGCGCCTCTAATAAAGTGTTCCCATGACATGACTGGCAGCGACAAGAAAAGAAGAAAACGGACAGCCTAATCTACGCGACCGCCGTCAACCCTTTTGACCTCGTTCACCCTGTCGACGATGGGTGCGACGAGGGCCTTAAGTGCGTCAAGATCAGCGTCCGCCGGCAGCTTCCTGAGGACATTGGTGAGGTTGAGGCCCGGATTGCGGAAGGCCACCTTCACCAGCACCTTCTCCAGAACTCCGGCACAAATCGAGCGTGACTCGTCGCCCAACTGCTTTGGGATCCGTTCCCGGAGTTGCTGGAGCGCCGCCGCCACGCCTTTGAAGAACAAAGTGAGCTTGGCGCTGGGTTGGAGGTTCTCGTCGGAGGAGTACCCGAAGCCTTCCACCCCCAATTGCACCAGCTCCTCTTTGATGACTGCAGTGATGTCCACGAGGCCCTCCGTCCAGAGCTCCACAGTATCTCTGAGAAGATTCTGGGTTTTGGCGGCCCTCGCAAGCAGCGCCTCGTTGGCCTCGATGTCCTTCTTCAAGTCTGCCTCCTGTTTCCTGGCGCTGTCCAACGTCTCCGTCAAGGTGGCCAGCTTCAGCGTCAGATCAGCGTTGGAATCCTTGGCGGCGCTCAATTCCTTGCCCCTCTCGGCGAGTCGACCCTGCAGCTCACCGTGGGCAAGGGCGTCCTTCTCGCGCTCTAGCTTGAGGGCGGCAAGCTCTTCGCCACCAACCTTCAGATCAGTTTCTAGCTGCGCCACCTTTGCCTCCAATTCTTTCTTGGCGGCCTCGGCAGCCGCAGCCGTATCCTTTGCCTCTTGGAGCATCCCGCCAAGTGCCCGTTCGCGCGTGGCAAGCTCCTCTTCGTGGCTGTCGAGGTTCACTTTCCGCTGAGTCAGCTCGCCTTCTCGCGCGTACAGCTTTTCGCCGGTGAGCCGCTGCTGCTCTTCAGCTTCGGCCTTCTCGAGGAGGAAGGCCTTCCGTTCCTCGGCAAGCTGCTCCCGCTCCTCCGCCAAGGCCCGAAGAGTTTCTTGACGAAGACCCCGGAGCTCCTCCGCACGCTTCTCTATGTCCATGCTCGCCCTCGCGGCAAGCGCTTCCCGGGACTCCAACTTGACTTGACGGGCGCGGTAGAGCGCCAGCAGCCTCCGCAGCAGCCGCTCCTCCTCGGGCTCTTCACTGCTACTTCCCGGCGCGTCGACGATCGACAACCCGGCGGAGACAAGCACCTCCCCATCCAGAGCTTCTCCCTCCACCGGCGCCCTGGAGCTCGACGCCTAGGGGAGCTTGATGAAGATGCCCTCGCCAGCCTTCAGATAGGCGCCGGGCTGGGGCTCCTCGGAGCTTGACGCTGCGGCAGCGGGGGAGGGATCGGCGGTCGGTGCAGCGCCCGACGCTCCTGCGGCCTCAGGGCCGTCAGTGCGATCGCCAGATCCCCCGCCAGCTTCTTCAGCGGCAGCCTTGGCGGCCTCTTCGCCGGCGGGCACGTTAGCGCCGGCTCCTTCTTCGGTGGCCGCGGCATCATCAGTATTGCCGTGCGCGTCTTCCTCGCCGCCCGCCTCGGTCTCCATCGGATTCGTGGAGGGTGGGTCTGACGACCAAAGAAGAAGGGGGAAATCAAACAAGTATCCGAGAAGAAAAATAAGCAGAAGGGTACAAGGAAAGTTTCAGGCAAGAAGGACTACCTGTGCTAGGATCTGCCGTCGTGGCCTCCACCACCGGCGGATCATTAGCGTTGTCCCTTGCCGGAGACTCCTCCCTTGCCGGAGGCTCCTCCCTTACCGGAGGACGCTCCCTTGCCAGGGAGTCCGCCCTTGGCGGCGTAGTCGAAGCAGACGACGAGTCAGAAGAGATCACCATGCCCTCCTGATGAAGTTGTTCTGCTCTTGCATAAACAAAACAGAGATCAGATGTCAACAAAGGGAAAGAGCAACCATGCGCACCCAGAAGCAGAAAGTAAACCATATGCTTACGCTGGGGGCTGCGCTGCGAAGTGATGGCCGGGTCCGGCAAGGTAGTCTCGGGCGCGCCTCCTGTCATCGCAGTGGGCTCGTCCTCGATGACCACCACCTGAGCCTTGGCCCTCTTCGCCGCCCTCTGGGCCAGAGTCCTGAAAAGGAGAGTCCAGGGTGAATCAGATCCGATGCAAGACAAAATCAGCAAGTTGAAGAACTACAAGAACAAGCAAGGGAATCTTACTCCTCTTCCTCTTCCTCGTCGGAGCTGAGCGTGGAGAGGTCGAAGTTTGGCCCACCTCCGGCGCGACGAGGTGGAGGGGTGGGCTCCCTTGGCCGCTTGGCGGGGACTGCGGCGCCAGCCCGAGACGACCCCGCCCCTGTTGCCACTGCGGCGGGAGGTGCACCCGCGGCGACCGTACTTGCCGCGGTGGAGCGCGTCGTGCGGCGCTGTGGCTGTTGACCAGCTTGCCGCCCTGCTGCATCCCCGATCCTGCTGGGGCGCCTTCTTGGCTGCACTGGGGGCTGCGTTCCGGGTCCTGCTCCCGGTAAGCTCCCCGGAGGTGGCGGGCCGCTCGTACCCTCGGCGGGCTCGTTCGACTCGGCGTCGGGCGCGGCGAGCTCTTCTTCCTCTTCGGGCTGCTCCCGTTCGGCGATGCTCATCGCCAACGCCGCGTCCGCTTCCTCCACGGTGAACCCCGAATTCACCCGCGGCCGCGGCTGCCGCCGCCTGTTCCGCCCTGGTGGCGATGCGCTCCATCTCTTGCTCAGTGGTGTCGCGGGTGAGGAGTTTCTTCTCGTCAGCATTGACCGCCACCTCCACTAGGCTGTCGAAGAACTGCTGCACGACGTCACCGGCGGGCTCTTGCCAAGTTGGAGCGATCCCATGCGAGTCGCACAATGGCATCATTGCGCAGATGCGGTCGCGCGAGGAGTTGTTACACAGAGGCACGACGTCTGCCGGCAACCTGAACCACTCGGGATGTTGTGGGTCATGCTTGAATATCTCCTTAAGCATCCCGTCCAACTCTAGGACGGTGAAATTGAAGTTGAGGCCTGGACGCAACCTCATTATATCTGCTGGGCCTCCAAATTCCCAGGTAGGTCTCCCCCTCGCCTGCAGAGGGGCGATGCGCCGGCGAAGGAAATCTGCGCCGACAGCTCCTACAGTCAGCCCGGCAAGCCTGAGACGCAAGATCCGAGTGGTGGCGATCGTCAGCTTGTCGTCGTCCGTGAACAGAGCACTCCAGTCATTGCCACGCACTGCTGGGGCTTGGCGCAGGGCGGTGAACGGCTGCGGGCTCTCTTCTACATCCCAGCACCAATCTACTCTCCACTCGTCCCACTTGCTGCGGAGCTCCCCCTCCAGATAGGTCTCCTTCTTGCCGGCCCGCGAGATCCAGGTGATTCCGCCGGCAAGAGGTTCCCCTCTCTCGACACGAGGCATAAAGAAATGGCGGAAGAGAGCTACGTTGGGATGGACTCCGACAAAGTTTTCGCATAGATGGGCGAAAACTGCCATGGTCAGAACAGCGTTGGGGGTGAAGTCAAGGAGGTGGAGTCCGTAGGTGTTCATGATACCACAGAAGAAATCAGAGAATGGCGGGCAGAGCCCGCAGTAGAAGAACACGGCGAAGAAAGGATATCCGTCAGCTAGAGCTGCTCGCGAGGCGACGGCGGAGAGTACCTTTGTGCGCGGATGCGCCCGCGTCTCCGTCGACCAGAAGAGATAGTACCACTCCCTCAGCTCCTCCGCGGAGAGCTCGGGGGGGAAAGTGGCCCGCTCCTTCCGCAGCGCCTCAAGCCGCTGCGCTTCGGTCGACTTCACAGCTTTCGCGGTCGCGGCCTTCGTGGCCTTCCCCTTCCCAGGCTTCGGAGGCATGGCGGACGCGGTGGGGGAGATCGACGGCGCTGGTGGTGGCGGCGGCGACGGGAGCGGAGCGCTGCTCTCTTTCGACTTCGGAAGCGGAGGAGGGCGGCGGAGGTTTCTGAGATTGCAACGGCGAATGGCGAAGATGGAGGAAATGCCCCTGTTTCCCCTACTTATAAAGAGGGACGGGGCAGACGTTTCGGCCTTCCGAATAAACAACCTCCCACGATCTCTCCCACGACGCCGCGTTTGACGCGTGCTGTTCTGGACGTGCGCGGTGGGAGCGGAGTTAGATTCGGCGTGACCTAGGCCGCGCGCGTGCCCGTGCACTGTTTTGGGCCTGGCCCAACAGCGCTCGGCACCGTGTATGGCCCAGGCCCGGGGGCTCCTGTCGGTGTACTAGAGTAGGGGTACCCTATTACCCCGAACTCATGCACGGGCAGTTGCAGCGCCCCGCGGAAAGGCTTGCCGGGTGACCGCCAGGACCCTCCGTGGTTCCCTCGAAGACCATTCAAGAACAAAGTACTCAAACCAAGGCCCCGGCAAGAGGAGCTTGCCGGGAAGGCCAACCAAGGCCCCGGCAAGAGGAGCTTGCCGGGAAGAGACGAGACCCCGGCAAGAGAAGCTTTTCGGGAAGGCCATTCAAGGCATACCAAGAAAGCTTGCCGCGACGCGCCCTGCGTCCCGGCAAGATCCGGCGAGCGACAAGCTTCCGGACGCGACAAGACGACGGCCGCGGCAAGGAGCTTGCCGCGGGAAACCCCCACTTCGTGCCCGCGCTCCAGCTTACCTGCTAACGTGTCGCTCTGGGACTCTCCCAAGCACACGTGGCGGGAGGCCGTGCAGCTAGGGGTACGTGGTGGCAAGCGGAGATGAAGAGAAGCCCATCGTGGCAAATGGTGGCACTCCTAACGGTCACCTTTTGCACTGTTTAGGAGACTCAGACAGGCATTTAATGCCCTTGTTCCCTGCCGTTAGAGTTAGGTAGGGCGCACTGTATCCACAGTAGCGGTAGCTGCACCTACCACATCCTTTTCCATTTTTACCCTTCTTGTCTACGTTGCCCCCTGTCGGTGACCCCTTGAGAGTATAAAAGGAGGCCCAAGCGCAACGTAGAGGGGGTGGGAAAGTTCGGAGGTTCGGCCAGTTCGGCTCATTCAACTCTAGGAACACTCTCACGCTCAGTCGGGCAGCGTCCATCGCTCCTGAGCAAGAATCCAATATACACAAACAAGCAGCAGTAGGGTTTTACGCATCCGTGCGGCCCGAAGCTAGGTAAAAATCGCCCCGTGTGCACTACCTCGATCCGCTCTTTGTGCGCTCTCCGCCCCCCGCCGAACCGAAAGGGGCCCTGTCCCCATAGGTGTTGGCGGGAATCAGCATCACCCCCGACAGCCTCCCAATAAGCGCTATCAGTTTATGACCCTAGCTAGGCATAAGATTTTATTGATGCTCACATGAAAGATAATAATCGAAACACAAAGAGAGCATCATAAAAAATGTGACAAACATATTTAAGTCTAACATAATTCCTATGCATAGGCATTAAATAAGCAAACAAATTATCATGGCAAGCAAAAACTAGCATATGCAAAGAAGGGGAATAAAATATTGATGATCTCAACATAACGAGAGGTAATCTAGTAACATGAAAATTTCTACAACCGTATTTTCCTCTCATAATAATTACATGTGGGATCATATTCAAATTCAATAATATAACTATCACGTAAAATATTATTTTCATGATCCACATGCATGCAAAGTTGACACTCTTCCAAAATAGTGGGATTATCATCAAATAAAGTCATGATCCCTCCGAACCCACTTTTGTCAAAAATTTCATAAGATTGAACACTCTCCAAATATGTGGGATTATTTTTACCTAAAGTTGACTCTCTTCCAAACCCACTTTCAATATTATTGCAAACATTATTATCAATAGCATATTCATCATGAGGCATAAACAATTTTTCAAGATCATAAGAAACATTATCACCCCAATCATGATCATTGCAATAAGTAGTGGACATAACAAAACAAGCATCCCCAAGCTTGGGGTTTTGCATATCACTAACACAATTGACATTGATGGAATTTTATAGAAACATCATTGCAATCATGCTTTTCATTCAAGGAGCTATCATGAATCACTTCATGAATTTCTTCATCACAATTTTCAGATTCATGAATCTCAAGCAAAACTTCATAAAGATAATTGTGCACTCAAATCACTAGCAATTGGTTCATCATGATTGGATCTTTTAAAAAGATTAGCAATTGGATGGGTATCCATATCAATAGATTTTTAGCAAGCAAAAATGCAAGCATATAGAAGGCACATGACAAAACAAGCAAACAAAAGATCAAACGAGAAAAAGGAAAACAGAAAGAAGGCAAATAAAAAGGTATTTTTTGTGAAGTGGGGGAGAGGAAAATGGGAGGCAAATGGCAAATAATGTAAATTGTGAGGAGGTAAGATTTGTGATTAGGAACCTGGTAGATGTTGATGATGTCTCCCCGGCAACGGCCCGAAATTCCTTTTGATGTGTGCAAGAACTACGTCGGTATTTCCCCAAAGAGGAAGGGATGATGCACCACAGCAACGGTAGGTACTTCCCTCAGTGATGAGACCAAGGTTATCGAACCAGTAGGAGAACCAAGCAACACTACGTAAACAACACGTGCACACAAATAACAAATAGTCGCAACCCGACATGTTAAAGGGGTTGCCAATCCCTTTCGGGTAACGGCGCCAGAAATTGGCAAAGGCAAATATATTAAAGAAGAGACCCGGGGGCCATAGGTTTCACTAGGGGCTTCTCTCGAGAAAAATAACAAATGTTGGGAAAACAAATTACTGTTGGGCAATTGATAGAACTTCAAATAATCATGACGATATCCTGGCAATGATCATTACATAGGCATCATGTCCAAGATTAGTGGACCGACTCCTGCCTGCATCTACTACTATTACTCCACACATCAACTGCTACCCAGCATGCATCTAATGTATTAAGTTCATGGAGAAACGGACTAATGCAAAACAATGACATGATGTAGACAAGATCTATTTATGTAGAAATAGACCCCATCTTGTTATCCTTAATGGCAATGATACAGACATATCAGTTCCCCTTCTATCACTGGGATCAAGCACCGTAAGATCAAACCCATCACAAAGAACCTCTTCCCATTGCAAGATAAATAGATCAAGTTGGCCAAACAAAACCCAAATATCGGAGAAGAAATATGATGCTATAATTAATCATGCATATAAGAGATCAAAGAAGATTCAAATAACTTCATGGATAAAAATATAGATTTGATCATAAACTCAAAGTTCATCTGATCCCAACAAACACACCGCAAAAGAATTACACCATATGGATCTCCAAGAGACCATTGTATTGACAATCAAACGAGAGGGAGGAAGCCATCTAGCTACTAACTACGTACCTGAAGGTCTACAAAAGACTGCTCACACATCATCAGAGAGGCACCAATGGAAGACGTGAACCCCTCCGTGATGGTGTCTAGATTGGATCTGGTGGTTCTGGACTCTGCGGCGGCTGGAATTGATTTCCGTCGACTCCCCTAGGGTTTCTGGAATATTGGGTTATTTATAGAGTAAAGAGGCGGTCCGGGGGCACCCGAGGAGGGCACAACCCATCAGGGCACGCCTGGGCCTCCAGGCGCGTCCTGGTGGGTTGTGATCCCCTCGGAGCAACCCCCCCAGGCGCTTCTCCGGCCCATTGGATGTCTTCTAGTCCAAAAAATCCACAAAAAGTTTCGCTGTGTTTGGACTCCGTTTGATATTGATTACCTGCGATGTAAAAAACATGCAAAGAACAACAATTGGCACTTGGCACTTTAACAATAGGTTAGTACCAAAAATTGATATAAAATGACTATAAAATGATTATAAAACATCCAAGAATGATAATATAATAGCATGGAACAATCAAAAATTATAGATACATTGGAGACGTAGCATGGCCCGCTGAGTCGACATAGAAGATCATGTTGTCGAACACAAAAAGCTGGCCGAGGACGTAAACATCCCCGTAGCCACTGCCACAGTTGATCTACAGGTGGGCCATCGATCCTTCTATTGATCTCACAAAGGAACTCTCGGTGAAAGCACCAGTGTCGGTGTGAAAACCGAAAGACCTCGAGGTAGGGGGTCCCGAGCTGTGGATCTCAGATCGGTGGTAACAGGAACAGGGAGACAATGTTTACCCAGGTTTGGGCCCTCTTGATGTAGGTAAAACCCTACGTCCTGCTCTTGTTTATATTGATGAAGATGTATCGAGTATAGAGTTGATCTACCTCGAGATTGTAAGATGTGTTCTAACTCTAGGGCTAGGTGAATGTGATCGTGTTAAAGTCCCCTTTACGGGTTAAACCATTTGGCTTATATACACGCCAGGTAGGTCATCTAGGGTTACAAGGTCGGTATCTAGGCATGGGGGCGGCAGGACATGTCTTGGAGTATACGGCAAGTCTTCAGCAAACGCAGTCTTGATCATGCCTCCAACATGCGGCTTCGGGAGTTTGCTTCGAGGAGAAGGAGGGCCCACCAGCCCGGCCCGAGGACCATGTGCCGACTAGGTTGATACCCGCTAGTCTGGGACACCATCAGACGTATCAGTAGGGGAAGGCGACCAAAATTTTGATTTACTTGAGGTTTTGGTAAGATTTGATTTGATTTGGATATATCTATAGGGGAAGGCAAGGAAAATTTTAATTTAGTTGAGATTTTTAAAAGATTTGATTTGATTTGATGAGCTAATGCATAAAATAATTTTAGGAAAGTATCGATTTGATTTATATTATTTCAGGTTACTTTATTTTCATGCTTTTATTTTGTGTGTTTTAGAAAAGTATGAATTTGGTTTAGATTATTTCAAGTTACTCTATTAATGGTGTTCTTTTTTCTGCTGCATCGGTTGAGATTACCAAAAAATAAACAAAAATCCATGAGAAGGGGAGGCATGGGGAGAAAAATAACGGTAAAGGAGTGGCGGCGACGGAACCAACTCATGTGTTGTAACGGGCACGTACTCTAATGGTTAAACATCAATCTTGTCCGACATATACTTTAGATCAATTTTAGTAACATATAATTTGATGGAAGTATAAGTAGGGGAAAACAAAAAAGTTTTGATTTATTTGAGATTTTGCTCAGATTGATTTGATTTGATTGAGTTAATGCATGGCGTAATTTTGGGAAACATCGATTTGGTTTAGATTGTTTCAAATTAATATATTTATATGTTGATTTTATTCTATGTGGCAGGCATCAGTTGTGGTTAAAAAATCAACAAAAACAAACGAGGAGAGAAACGTGGAAGATAAAAAAGCAGGTGGAGATGGAGGCGATGGAAGGAACTAAAGTAAAAAAACAAAAAATTCTACCGCGTGGCACCGGCCGTAGGGCGGATTCTGGCAAGAAGTAACTCGATGGCGCTACTTTTGGTAGGTAGTAATCTGGCGCCAAAGATAATTACTAAGGGCATCTCCAGCCGCGCCCCAGGAAGGCCTCCCCAGGCGATTTTTTCGCGCCGATGCCGAAAAAACGGCCCAGTCGCGTCCCCAGGAGCCCGATTTTTGCCGGCTTGGGCCGAAAACAGCGCCGGCGGACCCAGGCCAAACCCGGCGCGTTGGGGGGCGCCCGGGGGCGCCGGGGCGAGCTGTTTTGACGCGAAAAAGACGCGGGCCAGCCGCGTCAGCGACTCGGCGCCTCGTCTTCCCCCAACGGCCTCGGTTCCCGCGAGGAATCAATGGCGCCGGTCAGCCTTGCCATTGATTCCTCACGGGCGGCGCGTCACGGGACGGCGCGCCGACGCCTCCCCTCCCTCGCATGCGTACACACGGGCGCGGCCTGGCTATAAAAGCCGGTGGTCTCCACTCGCCTGTGCCCACACCAGCCCCGCCCCTCGCCACCGTCCAGCCCCTTCCTCTCCCTACCTCTCCCGAGCGCCGCCGTCCAGCCCCTCCCTCTACCTCTCCTGAGCCCGCCCAGCCCCGCCGTCGCCATGGTAGAACGCTTCCCCGGAGACAAGGCGGCAGCCAACGGCTTCGGCCGCCGTTCGCTCCGCGAACAGGAGTCCTAGCTCCTGTTCCAGGCGAACATCCTGGCGCCGCCGGACATGCGCGCCGGGCCAACAGGGTGGAGACTCAGCGTCGGGGGAGTGCCCATTCCCCCGTTGCCCGACGCCGTGGTGAAGCGAAAGTACTTCCCCGAGGAGGTCGAGATCGTGCGCGCGTCCCTCACCGACGCCGAACTCTCCCTCCCCCAGTACGCCGCCGACAACCACGCGGCCTGGGCGGCGTATTTCGAGCGCCGCCAGCAGCAGTGCTTGGCATCCACCAACGGCGCGCCGGTGGTCGACGAACGGCAGAACAGCGAGGGACGCCACCTCTGGTGGGGCGTCCCCGGCCGCACACTCGAGGGCGTGCTCACGTACCTCGAGGGCGGAAACGACCCGCCGTTGGCGTACCGCCCGGCGAGGGTGGCCGCCCCGGCGCAGCACTGACGCGCCGGGCCATGGGCGCCAAGGAGGTTCGGCGCCTCCTCTTCTTCCTCCTCATCACGCTCTTCTTCACACTCCTCCGGCTCTCCGGCGCTACTCGGCGTTAAGGCCGAGCCCGCGGCGGAGACGCCGCTCGGCCGGCGCACTCGCAGCATCGGCATCGTCATCAACGAGGGCGGCCGGCGCGCCTCCTCCTCGTCGGCTCCCCCGCGCTTCGTCAAGCCAAAGACGGAGCCGGGGCTGGCACCGGTGAAGGCGGAGTTCGACGACAACGACGCGACCCTCGAATGGGGGCGCCAGGACTCCATTACGACGGAGAAGGTGCGCCGCGAGAAGGAGAAGGAGCGCCAGTGCGCCGCCCTATGCCGCTTCGAGGAGCGCCGACGCGGCCGCGAGGAAGGCGGGGTCGTCGTCTTATGCGACAGCGACGACGACGACGACGCACCGCCGCTTGTTCGCCATGGCGACGCCGGGCAGGGGTCCAACAGGGGCACCCGCGTCAAGGAGGAGAAGGCCGACGATGACGATGGCGGCGACGACTTCAGCCCCTTTCTTTTTTTAGATTAGGTTAATGTAATGTTTGGCCCAATTTCGCCGAAATTTGCCATGTTTGGCCGAAATTTAACTAGTTTTTATCATAACTCCGCCGAACGGTTCTTTTTTTTTAATACGCGCCTGGGGGCGGCCCTGGGGGCCGACGGCTGGGGACCAACTCGCCCCCAGGGCCATTTTTTGCGCCGGCTCACCCCGGGCGGCGCTTTTAGACGCCCCCTGGGGGGCCAACGGCTGGAGATGCCCTAATTACCCTGGCTCGGAAGCACACTGCTGGCTCAGCATGACCACTTTGAGGCTCGGGTAGTCCGTCGTTACTCGTTAATCAAGTTCGTCCCCTACATATCTTGCTCCTCCTACGTATGTGAGCCATCCTACCCTACGGTCCTACCCCCTCCTGCGAAGATGAACATGCGGCAAACGACACTGATGGGTCAGGCCGCTGGTGCCGCCTGCGGGATGCGGCCGTGGCAACCGCAGATGCAGGTTGTGGCGGGCCTCGCCGCGGGTGTCGATCCCCAGTTTGTGCTAATGCGCGACATAGTCCGACAGAAGTTGTAAGCAGCCATTGCTTTTCTTTGCCCCGATTGGGAATGAGTAGAACACCCAAGAAAAATTGTACTCCCTCAGATCCAAATAAGTTTTATGATCAAAGTTGCTCTTGAATTGGTAGAATTGAGTGTATATGAATGAAACCAATGGCGGCTGACTGGCAGCAGCGGGTGCCAGAGGTCGCGAGCAGGATCGAGGTAATCTTGTTTAGGAGACACCCAAACAAGGTCTTCTTGTATTTCCTTCTTCATTTTCACCTTTAGGAGACACCCAAACAAGTTAATGGCCTGCATGTGATATCTGCTGATATTTTCTGGTCTTTTGGGTAGACGGAGTACTGCAATATGGCGAAGGGGGCAATTCAGTCATACTTGTACTTCGCTCTCCGGTTCTTGACTGCTCATCAAAACCAACAACAGCAACAAAGCCAACAATCCTCAGGACAAATAGCATCTTCACCTGGATATATCACCCAAGGTGCAAGTGGAACTTCTAGAATGTCTTATGTAACACACAACATGGATCCTTCTTCTAGTGCAGGCTTGGTTCCACAGAGTGCGACCATGGGTACCTCGCTGCCAGGTACTAATAGTTTTACTAATCTTAAGTTGAAATTATTCTGCCTGGGGCTTCTAGCCTATAAGTCCAATAGCTAGCAGCATATTGGACAAAAATGAAGTTCATTATGTGTGAAGCATATGTTGAAGAAACACCGCATTTTTCATAGTCTACCTCATGTGTTTTGGGGGAAAATCCACTATGTAGCTATTATATGACAAAAGTGCTTTAAAATGTTAGCCAGAAAATTGTATTATCATAATTCAGCATTATGCTCCTTCAGACTCTTAAATTCCAAAAAAATTGAGTATGCCATTAATTCTATCAGTTAGAAATGTGATATCACAATGATCTGCCCCACAGTGTTATCCCACATTCATGTATGACATATTGACATCTTCCAATCATATAGACTATGTCTTGGAGGTTTTCTTTCCCAGTTTGCCTGACCTATATCCCTAGTTACTAACTTGGCATGTGTTGTCCTCTTTCCAGGGGGAGCTCCTGATGAGCATGTGAACACCACGCTGTCTTTGGGGATAAACCCTACACAACATGATTGGTCTACAGAGTCCAACAACAACAACCTCGTAAGAGCTCTACGCTATGGTTTACACATAGCAAATGTGGTAGTTAGTATATCCCTAAAGATTCATTTAACACTGCAGCCCAAGCTGACAGAGGCACACCCGGTGCCTCCTATAAAGGATCTCCCAAGGAAACCGAGGTTCATCTGCCCAATCTGCAAGAACGAGTTGGTCGATGCGTCATCAACTATCTGTGGCCACATCTTCTGCCAGAAGTGCATCGAGCCCTCCATCCAGGCACAGAAGAAGTGTCCTACCTATCGTAGGAAGCTGCCCATGAGAAGTTTCCACCGCATCTACCTCCCGATGATGGACCGAACTGATCCTGGCATTCTGGGCGCCCGGAGCATCGACACCCAAACCATTTTCCTCAATCCTTTCTGGTGATTCCATCTGAACTATTCTTCAAAGTGTTATCACTCTTTAGTTTTTGCCCCTCGGTTTTAAGAACTGCTCGCGTAAGATACTAATATGCATCCTTGGTGGTAATTGGTAAAGGATACATATTGTGAACTTCATATGCAAGAAATAAAAAATATACTTTTTTCTTGTTCGGGTATATGGTGTTGTGCACGCACTCTGGAATATATATATATATATATATATATATATATATGTGTGTGTGTGTGTGTGTGTGTGTGTGTGTGTGTGTGTGTGTGTGTGTGACGAAGATTTGGGCTTTGTATTGCGTTGTCCCCTAAATCGGGACCAATGGAGCCTAGATTATATATCATGTGCTCAAAAAACAAATTAAGGGTTTATCAGAGAAAGCACAATATCGTACCCATACAACCAGTGCCCTTTGAATCTTAGTGGCTCGGTCATAATGAGATCATTGCAACAATACTATAAAAGGAAAGAAAGAGGAGGAGGCTGAATGCCTGATATACCTTAGAGGCTTAGATCGTGTACCTTAGAGCATCTCTAATGATCCCCTATCCGGTGTTAGAGGAAGATAAATTATCTTTTCTTCTTCTAACCGGCACCTAACCAAACCCCTATCGTCCTTAAGGAGAAAAAAATATCCTCCACGGTAGCCCCGATTACTAACTCGACTGACCACCCACAGAGCAAATTTTTTGGCCTCTCCCCCACGCTCACGCTGCATTGTCATCGGTGTTGCTTCCGTCGAATAAACAGTGCCACCGCTGACACCTCACTGTCTCCTCTGCGCTCTTAGACGGTCGCTAGTCGCTGCCATTGCCGGAATCCAGCTCCATTGCCGCCTCCGTCTCATCGCTCCCGTCGTCGGCAGGACGGACTGAATCTTCTTACTCCGAGCCACTCTATCCACTATTGTCCATCTCGAAGCCCTGCCGACCACTAGCAGCTGCTCAACATCGCCGGGTGTGACACCTTCACCACCCTTCAAGTGTTCGGTGGTTTTTGTGCTTTTTCATCTCGTTTTTTCATTTGTCAATTGATGAACCGAGTCATTTCTAGTTAAGATAAAGAGGTTAGGGGTGTGATCTTCGAGGACTCTTTGTCAGAGGAGGAGGAGGAGGAAGACGATGATGACTTCAAAGTGGCCATTGGCATGATCCTCAACGAGGATTTTCGGCAGCCGGGAGGAGAATCACAATTCGGTCATATACACATCAACCGAGATAGAGCTCAGGGACATGCCAAGATTATGAGAGATAATTTCAACCCGAATGCAGCCTATCTGGAGAAGTATTTTTGCTGGAGATTTTGGATGCAAATGAGTCTCTTTATCACCATAAAATTCATGTAGAAGCATGATGATTCGTTCGAACTCAGGAGGGGTGCATCTGGAGAGATAAGTGCGAGCCTTTGTTGAAGTGTATAGCAGTTGTTTGAGTGCCGTTGACGACTATGTCCGCATTGGAGATATAATCTTGGAGGCCGTTCGAAGGTACACAAAAGCCATGATTGAGATCTTTGGGTCAGAGTACTTGAGGGCACCCAATGATGATGACACCGAGAGATTTTTGGCTTTGAGTGAAGAATGAGGATGACCTGGGATGCTTGGATCAATCGACTACATGCACTGGACATGGAAGAATTATCCTGTGGGGTGGAAAGGTAACTACAAAGGCCACTACAATGAACGAGCTATCATTCTTGAGGCCATTGTATCAGAGGATCTATGGATTTGGCATTCATTTTTTGCATTGCCTGGCTCTCACAATGACCTGAATGTGTTGTCTAGGTCACCACTGTTCACTAGGCTTGTTGCTAGAGATGCTCCTCCTTGCAACTATGTTGTCAATCGTCACAAGATGGTTACTAACTTGCAGATGGCATAAATCCTCCATGTGCCACATTTGTCAAGATAATTGACATGTCTCCAACGTATCTATAATTTTTGATTGTTCCATGCTATTATAGTATCAATCTTGGATGTTTTATATGCAATTATATGCTATTTTATGTCATTTTCTGGGACTAGCCTATTAACCCAGTGCCAACTGCCAGTTGTTTTTTTTCCTATTTTGTTTTCTACGAAATCGTTTCCAAATGGAATCCAAACGCTACGAAAGGTTTTGATTATTTTTTTCTGGACAAGAGAGATGTCGGTGTCAAAACCGGCGGATCTCGGATAGGGGGTCCCGAACTGTGCGTCTAAGGCGGATGGTAACAGGAGGCAGGGGACATGATGTTTTACCCAGGTTCGGGCCCTCTTGATGGAGGTAAAACCCTACGTCCTCCTTGATTTATTCTTGATGATACGAGTATTACAAGAGTTGATTTACCACGAGATCGGAGAGGCTAAACCCTAGAAGCTAGCCTATGGTATAATTGTATGTTGTCCCACGGACTAAAACCCTCCGGTTTATATAGACACCGGAGGGGGCTAGGGTTACACAAGATCGGTTACAAAGGAGGAGATATACATATTCGTATTGCCTAGCTTGCCTTCCACGCCAAGTAGAGTCCTATCCGGACATGACACGAAGTCTTCAATCTTGTATCTTCATAGTCCAACAGTCCGGCAAAAGTATATAGTCCGGTTGTCTGGAGACTCCCTAATCCAGGACTCCCTCAGTAGCCCCTGAACCAGGCTTCAATGACGATGAGTACGACGCGCAGTGTTGTCTTAGGCATTGCAAGGCGGGTTCCTCCTCCGAATACACCACGGAAGAATTTGAATACAAGGATAGTGTTCGACCCTGCAAAATAAGTTCCACATACCACCGTAGAGAGAATGATATTTCCACAAATCTAATCTGCTGACATGTTTCGGCAACATGACATCATGCCGTGGCCCGGTGATTATTCGAACAATTTCTTTTAACTAGCCCCGCACATAACGCGAGGCAGTTTCTTGACACGTCTTGTCAAAGCAGAGATCGTGTCCCCCCTTATTACGGGATTCTCATCAATACGGGCGTGGGTAACCCAACCGCGCCATCAATTACAGCGCTTGGGGGATAAGCGAGTTTTACCAGGCTAGTGGGGGCGCATAGTTTCGGCCGCCCTTATAAGGGAATAAGGTTTAACCTTTCTCTACCCATGCCTTCTTCCTCCTTGCTCATCCATTCTTGCGCACTCGAGCTCCAACGCCCAAGTCCACACCCTTCCGCTCAACCTTCTCCAAACATGTCCGGAGCGAGAGGCAAATGGATGGCTTCCTCCGTTACGGAGGGACACATCAAGAAGCTGCGCGGAGCCGGATACTTAGCGGCGAATATCGCGCATCGGCTGCCCGTTGCGGGGCAGATTGTTCCTACCCCGGAACCTCACGAGAGGGTAGTTTTCCTCCACCACTTCCTCCGCGGACTGGGGTTTCCCCTCCATCCATTCGTCCATGGTCTTATGTTCTACTACGGGCTGGACTTCCATGATCTAGCCCCGAAGTTCATCCTCAATATTTCGGCGTTCATCGTCGTTTGTGAGGCTTTCCTCCGCATCCAGCCCCACTTCGGCATGTGGCTGAAGACATTCAATATCAAGCCGAAGGTGGTGGGAGGCCAACAAGCAGAATGCAGCAGAGCCATGGTGGGCAAGAGGCCCAATGTTATATGGCTTGAAGGCTCCTTCGTGGTGACCATAAAGGGGTGGCAATTGGCGTGGTTCTACATCACCGAGCCGCGCGACACCAACTGGGTGGCGGCCCCCGAGTTTCGATCCGGAATCCCCACGCGGCTCACCTCCTGGAAAGAGAAGGGCCTATCCTAGGGTTCATCGATGGAGCTGGATGGACTCCAGAAATGTATCCGGAATATGGCAAGCAAGAAGCTCAAGCTTGTCAACATAGTCCAGGTCATGCTCTTCCGCCGGATCCTCCCGTGTCAACAACGGGATTTCAACTTGTGGGAGTTCGACCCGGCCCAGCACCAGACTCTGAGCAAGCTCTTCGACACGACGCACAAGGACGTCTGGAGGTTGCTGTTCAAGGGTGCCGAGGTCCCTCCCTTTCTCACCGAGGACCGCGGGCTAAGCACGAAGCGCCCTACGAATCCTGTGAGTTTTGTACATCTGGTAGGATTTTTACTTCCCATAGCTTAACCACGCGCGGGGTCTGAGCTCCCATGCCTTTGACAGTACTGGGTGGGGGCATCGGAGAAGATCGACTGTCTGGCCCCTCTGCCCGAACACACCGCGGACCTCTCCTGATGGAGATGCTGACTCCGGCTCCATACAAGGTGCCGAAGAAGACCAAGAAGAAGGCCAAGGGAACCCGAAAGAGTTCCCGGCGCCAGGTGATATCGGGCTCATCGTCCGATGACTCCGCGATGCACTCCTCCCCCAAAGACGAGGAGGAAGATGAAGATGCTCCCCCTTCAGCTGGGGGAGACAAGAAAAGGAAGGCCGCCCCAACCGGGGGGGCCAAAGGGTCCAAGAAGGGAAGGACTCTCCTTCCGGGCTGCTCCACCACCGTCGCTGAAGACGAAGATGAGTGGCTGCTCTTGGCCAAGCCCCTGGCGAAGTCGTAAGTATTCAGATACCAGAGTAACTCATAGCATACCTTTGACGCACTGCTTCTCCTAACATCGAATATGATTATGCAAACCGCCGCAAGCCCGTATCGACGTATCTTCGTCGGGCGGCTCCTTGGACTCGTCGGATATGGATAGCGATCCACTTCCGACCGCCACCTCCCCTTGCCCTACAGAAAATGCCAAGGTGATATCTCGAGAGGCACCAGGTCGAGGGGAGACAGTCCCGAAGGCGCCTCAAGGCGGCCTTCTGGACTCCGGGAGCAGAGGGGGTAAGGTTCCCGAGGGCTCCGAGTTCGTCCTTCAACCAGAAACTGCGCCGGAACCCCTAGTGGTTTCGGACTCAGGCAGGCGGCCTCCTTCCAAAAGGGGCAAGATGCCCGTGCCGGTGACCTCTGTCCATCCAGAGGCACCGGACAATCTGCTGGGAGCACTTTGCAGCGCTTCCATCGACGAAGAGCACCACACTATTATGAGTGCGGTGATCCAGAAGGTTCAGTCCGCCAAGAGCGGACTGACTGAAGCCCGTGCCAGCCTTCTAACCGGCTTTGAGGTAAGTATTTGAAATATAGGAAAAATATTACCGCATAGACAGTAGCCCCAGATGCTCTATTTGGTGTTCAAAAAGAAAAGCTGAATAGAGGATCAACTAATATCTGCAGGAGTCTAATATAAGTATGTCTATATGGGTATGCAGGCTTCACTGCTGGCCTCTGTCGCACTGACTGCGGAGGTCGCCGTATCAGCAGGAGTCTAAAGAGCTCGGACTTGCCAAGAGGGAGCTCGAGGAGAACAAAGGTAAGTAATACCTAGTCTGTAGATATGTATATATATAAAAGTGATGCGATTGCAAAATGACAGGATCATCTTTAATCTGCCAGGGGCCACGACCGAAGTGGCAACCCTGAAGCAAGCGCTATCCGAGGCCGAAAACAAAGCGGCCCAGGAGAGCACCAAGCGGGAAAAAGGAGAGGCACGGGTGGGCGAGGTGCAGCAAGAGCTCCACGCTCTAGTGACTAAGCACGAGGCATTCGACCTTGACTTGAAGACGCGAGAGTCCGATCCTGCCGCGGCCCTTGAGAGTGCAAAGAGTGCCAAGGCTGATGCCCAAAAGGCTCTCCAGGAGATTGATGCGATGAAGAAGATAGCGGCGGGTAAGGCATTCTATATGAAAAGCAAGAATGTGAAATTAAATTACTTGTTACTTACCCGAATCTGGAGCTCTCCAGGAGCATTCGCATATTTTCCTCGCAGCGTGTCGGATGTCGCATAGTTTTACCAGGCCGAGGAGGGAAGCTCAACGGAGACGCTATTCTGGTCTCGGTATACTGAGACCGAACACCCGATGCCTCTGAGCGACCAGCTGAAGCAACTGGTCGAGCTGCACAAGGCGGCCGAATAGGCCATGAAGGGCTTTATAGTCCGGATGTGGCCTAGTGACGCCCTTCCCAACAGCTACTTCGGCCTGGTGAGGCGGCTTGTGGATGCCTGCCCACGGCTGGAAGTCATCAAGCGGTCCGTATGCATCGAAGGTGCACGCCGGGCTTTCGCCCGTGCGAAGGTGCACTGGGCCAAGATGGACGCCGTGAAGCTGGTGAAGGAAGGGCCGCCGCAGGGCAAGGAGCATCGCCACCCCGAGATGTACTATGAGGGTGTCCTGAAGGGTGCCCGTCTTGTAGCGGACGAGTGTGCGAAATATGTAATATTTGAGTAAACTTGCTCGTGTAATCCTGTATTATGAAAACTTGTTCATATGCGCTATGTAACGCTTGTTTGAATTTAAAATATTGCCTTCTGTTCGGCTGTTTATCAACTCTGAGACATGGCTAGTCGTCGGCTTCTGCCCCCACGCCACAAGTGCTGGGGTGTTCAGGATAAACCTGAGCACTCTTATTCCCATTGTTGGGTCCTTCGAGGGAGGTGCTCAACACAACGAACAAGGCAATCGGACTATAATGCATTATCACTCTCACTTAGCCATAGAATTCTATAATTTTAAATTTCAGCGGAGCCCCTAGTATTCGGAAGGCCGAATTTGGGGCGCGATACACGCCTTAAGCCGGATAGGGCCGACTCCTCACTCTAAGCGTCATAAGTCTTTAGGGACTTGAAACCTCTTGAACAGCGACCAGTCTCTCACCTTATCATGATAGTCAGTTTTAGCTTTCTCTACTAAGGTGCTTAGCCCAGCAGAACTGGGGCACAATTGCAATAGTTCTCCCAGTGCTACCTTAGCCGATATAGCGGAACGTAAGGTACCAAAACATGGGAGCCGGGCAAACCCAACTATTGACCTAAGACATGATTCGGAGCTGATGCATATAATTCTATAAGTTCGGGGTGCCGCACTGTCGAAAGTGTTCGGACTTCTCACGCCACATTATCGGGTATGCTTAAGCCCCTAGCGTATTGGCCGTACCAGAGTGTACGGGTGCTAGATGTCATGAATGAACATATATATGTAAAGGACGAATGCAATAATAGTCTTAATGCTATGCATTGTTTTATTCAAAAAGGTGCGTTAGAGCAGAATGATACAAGTAGTGCGATAAACAAAAGTAGGACTATTTGACATGTCTCTTCCAAGGGCGAGCTGAGGAATAGTATTAAAGCAAGTATTTCACTCGTTATCATAATCCACCTGGGAGTTCCATGGTGTGACATAGCTCTCTGCCTCCTTGATTGCTGCATCATGTGTTCGGCAATCATGATGCCGGACAGGGTTTCCAGAGATTAAAGTCCTGAAAGAGAAAAATAACAAAGCGGGAAGCCCCTAGTGTGGTTTAAGCCGCGTCTTGGGGCGTGCCGTAGTTGTGCCCCCCTCCCCACCTGTGCCCATGGTATTTTTAATGCGTAATTATGTACGCGTGGCACGGATTTCGTCGTTTGGCTGGGACCGGGGTGGGGGCCGTATTGCTATGCGAGCTTGGAACGTGCTAGGCGGTCTAGTTGCCAATTACTCCGGGCGCGCTTGAAGGTGTCCGGGTCCTTAATCGCCGAACTAGTGGATTGCCTTGAGAGGCTGCTTTGCGCTTCTGCTGCGAGGGCCGCAGTTTGCTCCTCCATGCGGAGAGAGTGCTCTGTGTTTCCATTGACTATTATGACCCCCTGAGGTCCTGGCATCTTGAGCTTGAGATATGCATAATGGTGTACCGCATTGAATCTCGCAAAAGCGGTTCGCCCGAGCAGTGCATGGTAGCCACTGCGGAACGGGACTATGTCGAAGATTAACTCTTCGCTTCGGAAGTTATCCGGGGATCCGAAGACCACTTCTAGTGTGACTGAGCCTGTGCAATGGGCCTCTACACCTGGTATGACACCTTTAAAGGTCGTTTTGTGGGTTTGATCCTTGAGGGGTCTATACCCATTTTGCACACTGTGTCCTGATAAAGCAGGTTCAGGCTGCTGCCGCCATCCATTAGGACTCGAGTGAGGTGAAATCCGTCAATGATTGGGTCTAGGACCAGTGCGGCGAATCCGCCATGACGGATACTAGTGGGGTGGTCTTTGCGATCGAAGGTGATCGGGTAGGAGGACCATGTGTTGAACTTTGGGGCGACTGGCTCCAACGCATATACGTCCCTGAGCGCACGCTTCCGCTCTCTCTTGGGGATGTGGGTTGCGTATATCATGTTCACCGTCCGCACTTGTGGGGGGAACCTCTTCTGTCCTCCGGTGTTCGGCTGCCGAGGCTCCTCCTCGTCATTGCTATGTGACCCCTTATCTTTGTTTTCGGCATTTAACTTGCCTGCATGCTTCAACACCCAACAATCCCTGTTGGTGTGGTTGGCTGGCTTGTCGGGGGTGCCGTGTATTTGACACGAGCGATCGAGTATACAGTCCAAACTGGACGGGCCCGGAGTGCTTCTTTTGAATTGCTTTTTCCGCTGACCGAGTTTAGAGCCTTTGAATCCGGCATTGACTGCCGTATCCTCGGTATTGTCGCTGTTAATGCGGTGCTTATGTTTGTTGTGACGTGACCTTTCGTTGTCGTCCTTGGTATCCAAAGTACCATGGTTCTTTGATATGTTATTGCTGCGAGCCAACCAGCTGTCCTCTCCCGCACAGAAGCGGGTCATGAGTGTCGTGAGGGCTGCCATAGATTTCGGCTTTTCCTTGCCAAGGTGCCGGGCGAGCCATTCGTCGCGGATGTTGTGCTTGAAAGCTGCTAGGGCCTCTGCATCCGAACAGTCGACGATTTGATTGTTCTTTGTTAGGAACCGTGTCCTCGGCTGTTGAATTATGTGGCTCAAGTCATCGGCATCTGGTGGTCTCACATAAGTGCCCTAAAAGTTGTCGAGGAATGTGGCTTCCAGATCTTCCCAACAGCCAATGGACTCTGCTGGCAAGCTGTTGAGCCAATGCCGAGCTGGTCCTTTGAGTTTGAGTGGGAGGTATTTGATGGCATGTAGGTCATCACCGCGGGCCATGTGGATGTGCAGGAGGAAATCCTTGATCCATACCGCAGGATCTGTTGTGCCGTCATATGATTCTATATTTACGGGTTTGAAACCCTCTGGGATTTGATGATCCATTACTTCGTCTGTGAAGCATAAGGGGTGTGCGGCGCCTCTGTACTGGGCTATATCGCGACGCAGCTCAAATGAGTCTTGCCTGCTGTGTTCGGCCCGGTCGGACTTACTTTTACTGTATCTGGCGTGACGATTATCGTCTTGCATAGTGGCGCGCCCTCGTGATCCGTAGATCGATCTTGCGTGTTTTGCTCTGTCCTCCAATACGTCTCGCAGGTCCGGCGTATTTCCCCATGCCTTTTTATTTGAATGGCATCAGGGTTCGGGCTGAGTTTTTGGCTGGAATGCCTCTTTGTCGCGGCCACGAGGTGGCCGATCGGCCGCGTCATACACCGGGGATGTGGGTTTCGGTGCTTCCTCCTCTAGTCGGGGTAGCAACCTACACTTTGGGTAACTCTTGGAGGGGCGGTTCAAGTTTATATTCCTCGGCCGCCAGGACTTCAGTCGATCTGTCAGCTAGCAAACTTGATCAGCTTGAAGCTGTTGTTGCTTTTTCTTAAGGCTATTTGCCGTCGCTATAAGGCGGCGCTTGAAGCGCTCTTGTTCGATGGGATCCTCTGGCATGATGAATTCGTCATCGTCGAGGCTTGCCTCATCTTCGGAGGGAGGCATGTAATTATCATCCTCCACCTCTCCATCTGTCGCTCTCTTAGAAGGGCTGGCCTCTCCATCCTCCTGCTCTAAATCTTGCTGGAGGGGATTGTTGTTGCCTTCGACACTTTCCGGAGTGCTATTATCTCCGGTGCCGGTATCACCGCTTTTGCTTTGGCGGGACTTAGAGCGGCGCCGCTGTTGGCGGTGCTTGAGTTGCTTCTTGGAGGGGTCATCCTCCGTTGTCCCACCGCCATTGCCTTCTTTGGGTGTGTTCACCATGTATATGTCATATGATGAGGTGGCTGTCCAGTGTCCTGTGGGCAGTGATTCCTCTTCTCCTCCCGCATCATCGTCCATACCGTCGATGTCTTCGGAGTCGAAGTCGAGCATGTCGGTTAAGTCATCAACAGTGGCTACTAAGTTGGTGGTGGGTGGGCGGCAAATTTCTTTGTCATCCGCATCCCAATCCTACCGGACGTAGTTCGGCCACGACTCTCCTGACAAGGAGAGAGACCTTAATGAGTTCAGTATGTCGCCAAAGGGCGGGTGCTTAAACATATCCACAGAGGTAAACTTCATGATCGGCGCCCAATCGGATTCAACAGGAACGGGCGCAGGCGGTTCGGAGTCCATGTCCGGAGAAGGATCCGGCAGTTTGGCAACACGGCTCTCATGAAGGGTATTCGATCGCCGCAGAGGATACGGCCTCCATGGTGGGGTCTATCCACCCATCCATGTATGGCGCAACTGGCTCTGAATTGAGGGTCGGACCGGCTGCCGGTGCGATTTCTCGAACACTGTCCGATGGTAGAGCTAAATAGTACTCATCGTGACCGCGTGGCGCACAAGGCAGGGGCTCGAATCCTTCGAAGATCAAGTCTCCGCGGATATCGACCGTGTAGTTTAAGCTTCCAAACCTGACCTGGTGGCCAGGGGCATAACTTTCGATCTACCGAAGCGAGTTGGCCCGTAGTGCGAAGCCGCCGAACACAAAGATCTGTCCAGGGAGAAAAGTCTCACCCTGGACTGCATCTCTATCGATGATCGTAGGAGCCATCCAGCCTAACGACGACGACACAGAGGAAATCTCAATGAAAGCACCAATGTCGGTGTCAAAACCGGCGGATCTTGGGTAGGGGGTCCCGAACTATGCATCTAAGGCGGATGGTAATAGGAGGCAGGGGACACAATGTTTTACCCAGGTTCGGGACCTCTTGATGGAGGTAAAACCCTACGCCCTGCTTGATTTACTCTTGATGATATGAGTATTACAAGAGTTGATCTTCCACGAGATCGGAGAGGCTAAACCCTAGAAGCTAGCCTATGGTATGATTGTATGTTTTCCTACGAATTAAAACCCTCTGGTTTATATAGACACCGGAGGGGGCTAGGCTTAC
Organism: Triticum aestivum; assembly: GCF_018294505.1. Taxonomy (NCBI): domain Eukaryota; kingdom Viridiplantae; phylum Streptophyta; class Magnoliopsida; order Poales; family Poaceae; genus Triticum; species Triticum aestivum. The sequence continues at coordinate 669,357,396 of NC_057800.1, forward strand.
ACAAGATCGGTTACAAAGGAGGAGATATACATATCCGTATTGCCTAGCTTGCCTTCCACGCCAAGTAGAGTCCTATCCGGACACGAGACGAAGTCTTCAATCTTGTATCTTCATAGTCCAGCAGTCTGGCCAAAGGATATAGTCCGGCTATCTGGAGACCCCCTAATCCAGGACTCCCTCAAGAGACGCTAGAAGCTTCGGGAGGAGACCAGAAGACAAACAAGGAGAGGGCAACCCAACCCGGCATGCACAGGGGGTAGGCACGCAGGGATACCTTGTGGGCCCATCATGGCTCTGTTTGACCTAATTACACTTCTATAAATTCTCAAATGTTGGGAGACCAATAAAGAGCCACCAAAAACACTTTTTCCGCTGCCGTGAGCCTTTCTTCTTCCGCGATCTCATTTGGAGGCCTTTTCCGGTACTCTCCGGAGGGGGAATTGACCATGGAGGGCTTCTACATCAAACCTACTGCACTTCCGATGATGCATGAGTAGTTCACCACAGACCTACGGGTCCATAGCTAGTAGCTAGACGGCTTCTTCACTCTCTTTGATCTTCAATACCATGTTCTCCTTGATCTTCTTGGAGTTCTATTCGATGTAATTCTCTTTTAAGGTGTATTTGTTGGGATCAGATGAAGGTTTATGATCTAAATATTCATGATAAATATTTGAGTCTTCTCTGAACTTATTATGCATGATTGTTATAGCTTTGTATTTCTCTATGATCTATCTATTTGGTTTGGCCAACTAGATTGATTTATCTTGCAGTAGGAGAGGTGCTTTGTGATGGGTTCAATCTTGCGGTGCTCCATCCCACTGGAAGAAAGGGAAAGGAGATGTATTAGTATTGTTGCCATTTAGGATAAAATGATGAGATTTATTCATATTGCTTGGATTTATTTTGTCTACATTATGTCATCTTGCTTAAGGTATTACTCTATTATACTTAATACCCTAGATTCATGCTGGATAGCGGTCGATGAGTGGAGTAATAGTAGTAGATGCACATAGGAGTCGGAGTACACTAACAGGGGCGTATGTTTCCCTTGACTTGTGCACGGACAGCAAGCCGCCAACCTGGCAAGATTACAACATCCAAGACCAGACCAAGCACAAGAGATCGGCTCTTTGAGTAATCAAAGGGCGGATCAAGAAGACCAAGTCAAGCTAAAGGAGCAAGATACCACTATGGGAAAACATCCCTTACCGGGTAGGCGAGCCTGGCAAGGTCAAGGTTACCCCAGAACCAAACCTTAAGAACACCCTGGCATGGCTGCCGGGGCCTACAGAGGCAAACTACCTCGCCAAGGCTCCACCGCACCACCTTACAGCGACGCAAGTCACCGATCGGTGCGGTGCCAAGCCCCAAGGTGACTAAGTGGCTGTTTTTGCCTCATGGGAGCCACTTCCTACAGAAATCACGTCCAAGTGACACATGTCCAGAGACGTGTCAAGCAGGCAGGCGCGAAGCTGGCAGAGCCTTGCCGGGCACACCGTGATGTGACACTAAGCGGCGCATTTAATGCGCTCTGTCTTGCCTGTAGAGTTAGGTATGATATCATTGTTTGCTATCTAATCAGTACACAATGACTGATTTTCCACTATGGTGACCCCTTGATCTATAAAAGGAGGCCCATGGCAACCACAGAAAGGATTCGGACCCTCGTACACTCATACGCGTGTAGCCACTCTCGCCCTAAGGCAACCCTGCCGGGCAAGAGCATTGTGTTTCCACCACAACCACCATCAATCCACCAAAGCAGGAGTAGGGTTTTACGCCTCGTGATGGCTTCAACCTGGGTAAAATCGCCCGTGTGATCTCTGCTGCGTTGCGCGACGCTCTCTCCTCTCCTTGTGCAACGTGCTCGTCCCACCTGCCGAACCAAAAGGGCCTCATTGTCCCATAGGTGGCGGTGGTTTCCCACGACATCTTTGGCGCGCTAGGTAGGGGGAAGCGCTTGCACGAACCCGAGAGGCGTACGTGGCGTGTCATCTTCATCATCATTTTCTTCATCAATGGCTTCATCATTCGTGCCACCCGAGAAAAGGCGGGAGGTGATGGGAATGGAGAGGGTAAGAGATGTCGCCCTCCCCTGCACCCCCGTTCAATCACCGTCGCTTCCCTTCGCCACAGCTGCTGCAGCGGCGAGAATCAATGACGGCGGCGGCAAACCAACCCCTGTAGTTTGGGTAGCATGATCACCATTCAAGCCCTGTCCAGGGGAAGGGGACAAAAGCGCATAGGTACAAGCTTTCTCTTTCCGCCACTCTCACTTATCGACAATAAAGCCACTCTATATTTTAGCATCATCAACGTCGATGAGTACCACATGAAACTCGGTTCAATATTTACCCTACTTAGGGAAATCCTGACTTGAGCGCTAGTGCGAATTTGTTGATTGATGCCCCGACAAGTGTGCTCTGGCAAGGCCGTTCACATTAGCTTGACCTCTATGCCAGCCGTCACCAGATTGTTTGAAAAGTATGGGATGGAGAGAAAAAACCGGTCGTGCCTCGCACCATGCCCTGCCGCCCGCAAGATACATAAGATTTTTTGTATCAGCCCCTGCTGGGAGCCCAAGAACTATGCACACTACATTCATCCTTCCCGAAGCATGCAAACGCGGCAAGCGCTCGCAGCTGAAGGGGATGGAAGGAAGCGAGGCCAAAAGCTAAGTTCATGCAGTCATTGCGCTCTTATGAGTTGGATGTTTCAAACTTGTTTATTCCTTGGGTACCAAAGTGTTTCTATGAGGAAATCCTTCGTGTAATGGCACCTTGCTAGTTTCTTTGTCTACACCCTTGTTCTATTTCGAGCATGCTCACAGAAGGAGCGGCTGTGTTGAGAACTACCAAGGAAAAACCTGCCGGGACACATCCACACCAAGATGAATGTTAAGGGCCTGCCCCTTACGACAATTGCGGCAAATATGATACCGGTGGGCAACCAAAACATGCATAGAGACTAATCGTATGAACACTTATGGGTGAACTCTAAGGGGATAAACACACAATTAAGATTAAGCAAGGACATCAGTTCCACACAGGAATAAATAAAACGGAGTCTAAACACAGGACATGCATCATGTTTTGTTACAGGACAGTGCGGTGGCGAGAACAATTCAGTGCCGTGCCTGACAACCGCGTGGAGTCGTTGGGATGAAACAGACCTTGGCGGTGAGGGGGAAGCCTTCTCCTCGGCTGCTGAGGCATTCGCGCCCTCCGGCGGCTTCAAGAAGACATCAGCAAGGCCGAGGTCCGGATGGCGGCAGGTGATGTTACTCAAAACCATGAGGAGGGCATCGCGGCAAGCTTCCGGGATTCAATCGCGAAGCGATCGGCCCTTCCCTTCTCATGTGCCTTTAGCTTGATGATCGACTCATTTAAGGAGACACCTAGCTTGACGCTGGGGACCTCCTGCCTGCTGGCCGAGAAGACTAGCCCTTCCATGCCCATCGCAGCAGCCTGAGCATTGAGGCGCTTTGCAATGTCAATCAAGCTCTTGATCCGGAGATCGACCTGCTCGGAGTGATTTGCCAACTTCTCCTATGCATCCTTCCGGAGACGCCTTGCAGTATCCAGGTCTTTTGTCAGCTGCTGCTCATGGGCCCCACTGGATTCTATCGAGCTCTCCAAGGTGCCAATCCTGGCCTTCAGATATTCGATGGTGCCATTGGCAGTCTCGAGGTCTTGACTTTTGGAGGAGAGCTGCGATTGTGTGTCCTTCAGAAAGGTCTCTACTTTCTACGCCTCCTCCTTAAGGGTCGTGACCTCCTTGCCGCTCCCGGCAAGCTCTTCGGTTAGTTTGGCCACCTATTGGTCAAGGGAAGTCTTGGTAGAGGAGGCCGCGACAAGGTCATCGGCGAGTTTCTTCAACTGGGCAGCAGAATCGACAGTGAGGGCATCCAGGGCGGCCTTGTGCTTGTGCTCTAGCTCCTTGGTGTGTTGCTGCACAAGGGCTTCCAGGTCATCATCTTTGGCGCGGAGGGTGGCCTCAGGCATCTCCTCCTGAGAAGAAATGTCTTGCTCTTTGGCATCCAGAAGCGCCTTGCACTCTGCCATGCAGGCTTCCCGGGCAATGACATCCTCCCTCACCATTGAGATGGTCTCATGCTACTTCATCAGGACTTGGAACTGCATGCCATGCCAGTCACACATCTTGTTACCCTTGTCCCTCAATTGCCGGTCCACATTGTTGGCGGACTTGCGCTGCTCCTTGAGCGCCTGCCACTTCTGGTTGTGTCGGCCCTACATATCCTTGATGCTTGCCGCCATGGACTCCATGAAAGACAAGTCCATCGGACAGCAACAAAATCATCAACCTCCTTGACCCCTTGGTTCAACGATGCTAGAATGCGCTGGAGCTCCTCATCAAGTTCTACACTCGTCGCCACAGACAAGCCGGGGGCTCCAAGCCCGGGTTGTGCATGCACCAGCACCAAATGGCTCGAGGATGGCTGTGGGGCCCCGCCATAGTACCAAATGAGGGGAGGGATCCATGGTTTGGAGGGGAACTTTCTCCTCGACCAGCGCCCCGCCCCTGGCAAGCTGCCGGGGATCTGCTCTGCCTCTGTCGGGAGCTCATGGGCCCCCTACAGCATGTCCTTGCTCCTCTACGACATCAATCTTGGTGGCTTCATCTACGAAATCTCTCCCTATACTGGCCACTTCTTCCAACAGTTCAGGCTCTTCGGCCTGAGGGGCTGCAAGCAAAGATGGCAAGCAAAAGTAAGAAGCAGAGTTATCAGGAAAGCCTGAAGCATGAAACAAGATGGTAAAATAAGAAGAGTGGGAGGGGGAAGAATTACCCAGAGGAGTCTGTCGGGCGGAGGCCTCAGTTTCCCCAGCAACATCAGTTGTCGGGCCATGGTTTCCGTCCTCTCCCATAGCACCCACGATGTTGTCTTGGGCAAGCTCTCCTATTGAAGCAATCATTGGGGACTCGCCCTAGATCTCCTCTCCTCCTCCTCCGGCCGAGGAGGTTGCAAGCTCTCTAGCATCATTCCCCACAGGAGAGGCCATTCCCGTGCTCCCTCGCTGGGGGCTAAGCTGGAGGCTTGGTGGCGGGTCGTTTGTGCTGCTCCCCACCAAGCCCGTGCCCTCCATAGTTTTTGGGGACTCCGCACGCTTGAGCCGCTTGGACCGGTGGATGAGGATCTCTGTCTCCTCCTCCTCCTCCCTGGCAACAGCAACAAGAAAAAGATCAGGCAACAAGAGTAAGCACGCATACTGAAATAACTACAAGAAAAGGGGATTGTTCTCCCCTACTCCTCATCGATGAGCATAGAGGTTGGCTCAAACTCAATGGGCGGTGAGGGTGCCCGGCCTCTCTTTTGGGGCAGGGGAATGGAGCTCCCCAGCAGTTTTGAGCCTTGCTGAAGCGCAGAGCGCTCCAACGAGGACGAGCTCTGCGAAGAGCCCAAACCAGACTGGGAAGTGGAGTCACCTCCCACGGCCCTTGACTGCTTGGCGGGGGAGGTTTTAGCCTCAGCAAGGCGAGAGGACTGTCGGCGCACCATGTCCAGCTTACCGCCCTTGAAGGTAGTCTTCTTCACCTTCTTAGCAGCAGGCGAAGGGTCCAGAGCCACGACTCCCTGGTTGGCAGCCCGCCTGCGAGGGCACTGATCCAAGACTGAATCAGGGGCTTGAGGGCCTGCCGTGAGCCACTCCTCTTCAGGCTCCCCTGCCTCCTCGACCTCCTCCTCCTCTTGGGCCTCTGCTGCCGCGGTATTTAGAGCTTCAATCCCGGAAGTCTCATCCCAGGCAGGCTCGGCCCCAACATGCTCGGCCCCGGCAGGATTCTCCCTGGCAGAATCTTCCGTGGCTTGCGCCTCGCTTCCGTCGTGGGAGGAACCTTCGTCCTCAGCCTTCTCTTTCCCTTCACCGTCCTCCCGGCCTTCACAATTGCGGCAACGCGAAGCGCCCTATCCTCCTCTAGCCGCTTCTAGATGTATGCCTCCTCCACCTTGGAGGTGCGCTTGCACATTCTGGTTTCCACCCTAGTAGCCCTTTCCACCAGGGCGGAGGAGCATGCGAGCTCTTCATCAAGCGTGGGCAACCTCCAGTCACCCGAGACTCCATGAGCATTCCAATCCGACATCCACTTCAGAATTTGATCCCTGGCGGAATTGATGTTCATTAGGATGACATTTGCCGGCAGCTTGAACAGCCCGAAATGGCCAAACAGTTGATCACACAACCAAGCATGGCCATGGTTAGGCCTAGGAGCAATCTCATCCTATCTGCTGCATCCCCATACTCCCAGGTGAACCTGCCCTCTTCTGGAGTGGTGAGATACGGCGAAGGAGGAAGTCGGCTCCCACATGCTCGATAGTTAGCCCAACAACCTTTAGGCAGGTGATCCTATTTATTGTCGGGCGGAGCCTGTTGTCGGAGAGGCCAACCTCCCTCCAATCGTTATCGCGCTCAAGACACTCTGTTCGCGCTTGGCAGAACTCCACGGCTTCCTTGGTTTGGATCCTGCACCAATCTGCTCTCCATTCCTCCCATCTACTGTGTTATTGGCCTGGGATGTAGTCCTAGACTTCCGTCGCCACCCGTGGCATCCAACTTATGTTCCCAGAATGGTGGTTTTTGTTCTCCACCCGCGGGACGAAGTAATGCATGAACAAGTCAACATTGGGGGCGACTCCAATGAAGTACTTGCACAAGTGAGCAAAAATTGCCATGCATGCCATTGCATTTGGCGTGAATGCAGAAGATGGAAGCCATAGATCACCATCATTACCTCAAAGAAATCCAAGAATGGAGGGTGGAGGCCGCAGATGAAATACGCGCAGAAAAATCGGTATGAATCTGGCAGGTCCTCTTCCCCTTCCACCAGAACTTTGGGTGCGCCATGCCCTTTCGGGACTTCCCTCCCCCATAGGTATATGTACCTTGCTTCTAGCACTTCGCCATCTAGATTCGACGGGAACAAGACAACGTCTCCCCTCCTCCTCCTGTCCAGCTCCGTCGCCCTCTTGCTTCCCTCTGCGACCGCCTCTTTCACAGCAGCCGTCCACTTCCCCTTGTTGGCGGCTTTCTTCCCCGTTCCCTCAAGATTGCGGCAGGGATGGGGCAAGGGCGTTGGGTGGAAGATCGGCAACGAGTATGGGTGAGGAGGAAGAACGGTTGTTTGGATTACGGAAGAAGATGGTGGAGTGACGGAGCGCGCAACGAATGAGCAGTGCCCTTCCGCATTTTTCCTCTCTTATGGGAAAGACATGGGGGAGGGCGTGACTCTTTAGAAAGTTACCATTTCGCATTAATTGCTATAGTCCCACTACCCCACAACCTACGATAATCACGCGAAGTGGACGTTGGATTGACTAATTATCATGACAAATCGCTACCCGCGTAGCATTCTCTCACCACATGTTCGTGCACTATTTGCGGCCTAACCCAACGTGCCTAGCGACATGCATGGCTCAGGCTCGGGGCTTATGTCAGGGTACACAAACAGGGGTGTATGTTTCCCCTGACTTGTGCACAGACAGCAAGCCACCAACCCAGCAAGATTACAACATCCAAGACCAGACCAAGCACAAGATATCAGCTCTTTGAGTAATCAGAGGGCGAATCAAGAAGACCAAGTCAAGATAAAGGAGCAAGATACCACTAAGGGAAAACCTCCCTTAACGGGAAGGCGAGCCTGGCAAGGTCAAGGTTACCCTGAAAGCAAACCTCAGGAACATCCCGGCAGGCCTGCCGGGGCCTACGGAGGCAAACTACCCCGCCAAGGCTCCACCGCACCACCTCACAGCGACACAAGTTATCGATCAGTGCGGTGTCAAGCCCCAAGGTGACTAAGTGGCTGTTTTCTGCCATATGGCAGCCACTTGCTACAGAAATCACCTCCAAATGACACCCGTCCACAGACATGTCAAGCTGGCAGGCGCGAAGCTGGCAGAGTAGCCCGCCAAGGCTTGTCGGGCATGCCGTGATGTGACACTAAGTGGCGCATTTAATGCGTTCTATCCTGCCTGTGGAGTTAGGTGTGATAGCACTGTTTGCTATCTAATCTGTACACAATGATTGATTTGCCACTATGGTGACCACTTGATCTATAAAAGGAGGCCCATGGCAACCATAGAAAGGATTCGGACCCACACTCATACGCGCGTAGCCACTCTCGCTCTGAGACAACCCTACCGGGCAAGAGCGTTGCATTTCCACCACAATCCACCAAACCAGGAGTAGGATTTTACACCTCGCGGCGGTCCGAACCGGGGTAAACTCGCCTGTGTGATCTTTGCTATGTTGCCTGATGCTCTCTTTGCTCTTTGTGCAACATGCTCATCCCCCCTACCGAACCACAAGGGGCTCAAGGTCCCATAGGTGGTCGTGGTCTCCCACAACAAGAGTCGACAAGGAAGGATGTGGAGAGAGTTTTTGGTGTGCTTCAGTAGTGCTTTCGCATCATTCGTGGCCCTGCCGACTATTAGAACCCCAAGGTCCTATGTCAAATCATGGCATGTTGCATCATCCTGCATAACATGGTCATTGAAGATGAGAGAGGCATGCCAGAGAACTTTCAGTAGATGTCCAATGGGGATCCTTTTGAGTCAGCGGAAGCAACAACATCTGAGTATAGGTATAAGATAAACAAGTTTTCCTTAAGAAGGTGCTACCTCTTGACCTTGCGTTGGTTTTTCCCTTGAAGATGAAAGGGTGATGTAGCAAAGTAGAGTAAGTATTTCCCTCGGTTTTGAGAACCAAGGTATCAATCCAGTAGGAGATAATGCACAAGTCACCGAATACCTGCACAAACAAACACCAACTTGCACCCAACACACCAAAGGGGTTGTCAATCCCTTCACGGTTATTTGCAAAGTGAGATCTGATAGAGATGGATAAATGGTAAAGTAATATTTTTGGTATTTTTGGTTTATGGAATGGAAAGTAAAAGATTGCAAAAGAAGTAAACAGCAAACTAAAATTGTAGATCAGAAACTTATATGATGGAAAATAGACCCAGGGGCCATAGGTTTCACTAGAGGCTTCCCTCAAGATAGTAATTTTTACAGTGGATAAACAAATTACTGTCGAGCAACTGATAGAAAAGCACTAAGTTATGACGATATATAAGGCAATGATCATGAGCATAGGCATCACGTCCGTATCAATTAGACCGACTCCTGCTTGCATCTACTACTTTTACTCCACACATCGACCGACTCCTGCCTGCACCTAGAGTATTAAGTTCATAAGAATAGAGTAACGCATTACGTAAGATGACATGATGTAGCAGGATAAACTCAAGCAATATGATGAAAACCCCATCTTGTTATCCTCGATGGCAACAATACAATACGTGTCGGTTCCCCTTCTGTCACTAGGATCGAGCACCGCAAGATTGAACCCAAAGCTAAGCACTTCTCCCCTTGCAAGAAAAACCAATCTAGTTGGCCAAAGCAAACCGATAGTTCGAAGAGACTTGCAAAGATATCAAATCATGCATATAAGAATTCAGAGGAGATTCAAATAATATGCATAGATAAGTTGACCATAAATCCACAATTCATCGGATCTCGGCAAATACACCGCAAAAAGAGTATTACATCGAATAGATCTCCAAGAACATTGAGGAGAACATGGTATTGCGAATCAAAGAGAGAGAAGAAGCCATCTAGCTACTAGCTATGGACCCGTAGGTCCGTGGTAAACTACTCACGCTTCACCTGAGAGGCAATGGTGTTGATGTAGAATCCCTCCATGATCAAATCCCCCTCCGGCAGGACGCCGGACAAGGCCCCTAGATAGGACCTCACGGGTACAGAAGGTTACAACAGTGGAAAAGTGTTTTCGTGGCTCTCCTCGTAGGTTTTGGAATATTTGAGATTATATAGGCGGAAGAAATAGGTCGGTGGATTCACGAGGGGCCCACAAGGGTGAGGGCGCGCCCTCCAACCTTGTGGCCGTATCGTGGCTTCCCTGACATGCACTCCAAGTCCTCTGGATGTCTTCTGGACCAAGAAAAATCATCGTGAAAGTTTCATTCTGTTTGGACTCCGTTTGGTATTCCTTTTCTGCAAAACTCTAAAATAAGGAAAACACAGGAACTGGCACTGGGCTCTAGGTTAATAGGTTACTCCCAAAAATGATACTCCCTCCATCCCAAAATAAGTGACTAAAATTTGTACTAACTTTAGTACAAAGTTAGTACAAGTTTGAGTCACTTAATTTGAGACGGAGGGAGTATATAATAGCATATTAATGCATATAAAACATCCAAAACAGATAATATAATAGCATGGAACAATTAAAAATTATAGATACGTTAGAGCTGTATCAAGCATCCCCAAGCTTAATTCCTGCTCGTCCTCGAGTAGGTAAATGATAAAAATAGAATTTTTTATGTAGAATGCTACCTAACATATTTATCCATGTAATCTCGTTATTGTGGCATGCATGTTCAGATCCATATGATTCAAAACAAAAGTTTAATATTGACATGAAAACAAGAATACTTCAAGCATACTAGCAAAATAATTATGTGTTCTCAAAATAACATGCCCAAAGAATGCTTATCCCTACAAAATCATATAGTCTGGCTATGCTCCATCTTCATCACACAAAATATTCAAATCATGCACAACCCAGATGACAAGCCAAGCAATTGTTTCATACTTTTGATATTCTCAAACCTTTTCAACTTTCACGCAATACATGAGTGTGAGCCATGGACATGGCACTATAGGTGGAATAGACGGTGGTTGTGGAGAAGACAAAAAGAGGGAGATAGTCTCATATCAGCTAGGCGTATCAACGAGCTATGGAGATGCCCATTAATAGATATCAATATGAGTGAGTGGGGATTGACATGCAACGGATGCACTAGAGAAATAAGTTTATGAAAGCTCAAAAAAACTAAGCGGGCGTGCATCCAACTTTCTTACTCATGAAGGCCTAGGAAAATTTGAGGAAGCCCATCATTGGAATATACAAGCCAAGTTCTATAAGGAAAAATTCCCACTAGTATATGAAAGTGACAATATATGAGACTCTCTATTATGAAGATCATGGTGCTACTTTGAAGCACAAGTGTCGTAAAAGGATAATAGCATTGCCCCTTCTCTCTTTTCTCTCATTTATTTTTCTATTTGGGCCGTCTCTCATTTTTTGGCTACTTTTTTCGTCCGGAGTCTCATCCTGACTTGTGGGGGAATCATAGTCTCCATCATCCTTTCATCACATGGGACAATGCTCTAATAATGATGATCATCACACTTTTATTAACTTACAACTCAAGAATTACAACTCGATACTTAGAACAAAATATGACTCTATGTTAATGCCTTCGGTGGTGTATCGGGATGTGCAATGAATCAAGAGTGACATGTATGAAAGAATTATGAACAGTGGCTTTGCCACAAATACGATGTCAACTTCATGACCATGCAAAGCAATATGACAATGATGAAGCGTGTCATACCAAACTGGACAGTGGAAAGTTGCATGGCAATATATCTCGGAATGGCTGTGGAAATATCATAATAGGTAGGTATGGTGGCTGTTTTGAGGAACTTATATGGTGGGTTTATGGTACCAGCTAAAGTTGCGTGGCACTAGTGAGGCTAGCAATGGTGGAAGGCTGAGAGTGCGTATAATCCATGGACTCAACATTAGTCATAAAGACCTCACATACTTATTGCAAAAATCTATTAGTTATCAAAACAAAGTACTACGCGCATGCTCCTAGGGGGTAGATTGGTAGGAAAAGATCATCGCTCGTCCCCGACCGCTACTCATTAGGAAGACAATCAATAAATAAATCATGCTCCGACTTCATCACATAGCGGTTCACCATACGTGCATGCTACGGGAATCACAAACTTTGTCACAAGTATTTCTCAAATTCACAACTACTCACTAGCATGAATCTAATATCAGCATCTTCATATCTCAAAACAATCATAAGGAATCAAACTTCTCATAGTATTCAATGCACTTTATATGAAAGTTTTTTATTATATCCCTCTTGGATGCCTATCATATTATGACTAAATTTATAACCAAAGCGAATTACCATGCTATTTAGAGACTCAAAATAATATAAGTGAAGCACAAGAGTTCATCAATTTCTATAAAACACTACTGCAGGATGCTGCTAATGTGACACTACACGATCAGAGACCCTTTCACGAATTGTGTGCGATACACTAATTGCAAACGGATGTAAAAAATCATCAAAAAGGGTGCAAAAAGTTTGTGATGGAGGATGCATCAAACACAGTTCAGATTTTAGTTGCGTGTGCGACGCAGGGCATACGGTTCAGTTCAATGAACTGTTTGTGATGATGAGGAACAAAAGAAACGGGCAGCCAGATGAAGGTGTGTGCGATATATAGCATACAGTTCACTCGGATGAACTGTTTGTGATTAGGCAACACAAAAGAAACGATCAGCCAGATGAAGGTGTGTGCGATATACGGCATGTGGTTCACTCGGATGAATTGTTTGCTTTGAGCCAAGACAACAGAAACGGTTCAATATAACAAGATGTGTGTGATACCCGGCAAACAGGTCTATAATCAAAAATGCGTGCGAAGATCGATAATAGCACAGACGATTGCTGCTAATAAGCTGTGTGTGTTGTGGGCAACCGCTTGGTGGTATACAATTGTCAGCGATTGATGAAATCATCACCGATGGGTTCCCTAGTAGGGTCCATGTGCACTGTCATTGCACACAGAACAACAACATATGTACTTATAACATATAAGGACTTGATTCCATAAACAGATTGAGCATCGAATTACATATGTGGCTAGTACACACATGACCTTTGCACACACGAAAGTACGTTCCAAAATGCCTAGGAAAATCAAATAATGTTTAAAAAGGCAAAACAAACCGTGAATAATTTCATATTTTTAGGACGACACTACTATATATAGTTGCATGTTGGCTTTGTAAAATAAATCAAGCCGGGAAGAGACAGCGTATGTCGTTCCGCACACATAGGTGACAAGGTCCCTCTCGGAACCATGAGCCTTTTTGAGAGAAGCTCCGGTTTGTAAGAAGTTTGTACCAAAACTTGACCGAAATTGGACTAATTTTTTACCACAACATGTTGCTGCTATGTCATAACACCATGCCAAGTAATTTTAAAACTAGGTTTCTCAATGTTTGCTGTCGAGTCGGCACTCCCTGGATAGGCTTTTTCCTAGTGGGTCCCAAATGACAAATCCAAATCAATCACTACCATGCTACTTTTCTCATTAAGAATTACAGCCCATTTGGTGTGCTAGCTGAAAATAAGTTTGTGGGTACTAAGAACTTGCGGGTTCTATAATGAACAAAGATCTCGAGGATCCCGCGAGAGTGATGTTCTTTCCCTATGTTGTGAATGCTTATAATATTTATGTCTTAATGAAAGAAATGGCAAGCCATTGGCCCAGTATGAAAGAAAATATGGGTCAAAACTGAGTTGAAAAGGGAAACAATATGTAACTCCAGCTTATAAACAGTACAAACGCACGAGGATTAATTGCTCATTTGGTTTAGACAAAATCCAGATTGAACAGGACAATGACATCTAGCTCAACCAAAGTTTTCGGCAGTCACAATCAAATGGGTCGGACTGATCCATAAAATGAAGATCCCCGGCCAGAAATTCTACTGGTACATGATGACAAGCTGTTGTAAATAGAAGCCGAGCACGATTAGAAGCCCTTAGATCCACCTAAAACTTCGTTTTATGTTGTTCAACACTTGCAGCCATAAGAAATTTCTTTTCGAAAAACTTAATCCTCACAGATAATAGTGCCCTCGCATTCAACATGAAGAATGTGACAAAGCTAGTGTTTGCATTGTTGGATGCATATCCTTCCAGTGTTACTGTCTTCAAACGAATGTCATGAGATCTGAGAAAATCACGGTGCTTCTTGAACCATCGATTGGTTATACCTTTTTCTCTATGTGTTAGTGCCTAAATAGAGATGAAGATTGACAATAGTTAATGTCTAAAAAGATTATGTTGAAAGAGTGATAGCTCAACGATTAATTATAGTACATTATATATGGGCTTTCAATGTGCGTGAAATCATCACCTTTATATACAAATTCTCCAGACATGGAAAGCATTGCAGCAAGCGAATAATCGTGTTCAGATCAAAACACCACATACTGATATGTAAGGTCTTTACATAATCCTCCACCACTGATAGGATGGACAAGCTCTTCATTGAGCATAGAACATAATATTAGTACCAAAAGTGTACTCCAAGATGATACTTAACTTATGCGCACAAATGAAAAAGGCAGGTTACAAAAGTTTATGTGAATAATATACAGTACCTCAATAGGTGTGGAGCCAAATACCATTTTGAACCATCTAAAAGGATCACAAATTGCACCCAAGGTCTCCAGTTTAGGCGGCGAGACTGTAGTTATTTGCAAAGGTACTATACCAGAATCAAGGAGCAATCTTTGAAGTGAAGGGGCATCTTTGATGATGAGATCATGTCCAAAAAAACAAACTCCCATGCTTACAAGGCGGGGCGACTTTATTTTGAGACAACATATATGAATTTCCATTGCAAAAACAAGCAGCAAGCACTCCAGGGCAGGGCAGCTGGAGTGGATGATGATGTGCAGTGCGGCATCCGACGAATCAACCACCATAAGCACAAGTTTTTTTAGCAGTGGGAGTCGAAGCATTTGTACCAGTTTGTCTGCTAGATGGCACCGGGCAAAGGTGGTGGAGTGGAGAGAGGAGGAAAACCATGTGATGGACATCGGTGCTGAGGGCACAAATACATCGGTTCGTGGTATGTTACATACATAGTCATGGTAGAACTCAAGCTGTTGGAGTTTATCAAATTGACGGGATGTCAGCCAGGCGGCCACCATGAAGGGTATGTCTAGCAGGTAGCATGACGGGATGCAGATGCGTTGAACGGAGCCCCCATGGGAGGAGATGATGGCTCTGGGGAGTTAAGAATCATCATCAACAGATTGTTGGCGACAGTCGAGATTAAGAGGCACGGTGCGCCACAGAGTGCACCACCGAGATGTGAGGACTTGTGTGCGGCAGCCATCCTTGGTGGTGAGAAGGGAGATGATCTCCCCAAGGATTCCGTCTGGGAGATCGCTGATGAGTACCGCCGAAGATCTACTGGTTCCTCAGGTCCAGGGGGCGCTTCTGGCCGCACAGCCAGGTCCAAGATCTACATCCGGTGGCGGCGCTGGTCAGAGCCTCATCTATGTACATACCAATCTGAAAGAAAAAAATGGCATAACATGTAGGACATTCGAAATCAATTCTCAAGATCAGGAAGAAAAAAGGCACAAACTATTGGAAATATGCCCTAGAGGCAATAATAAAATGGTTATTATTATATTTATTTTTTCATGATAATTGTCTATTGTTCATGCTATAATTGTGTTATCCGGAAATCGTAATACATGTGTGAATACATAGACCACAACACGTCCCTAGTGAGCCTCTAGTTGACTAGCTCGTTGATCAAAAGATAGTCATGGTTTCCTGACTATGGACATTGGATGTCATTGATAACGGGATCACATCATTAGGAGAATGATGTGATGGACAAGACCCAATCCTAAGCATAGCTCAAAGATCGTGTAGTTCGTTTGCTATAGCTTTTTCGAATGTCAAGTATCATTTCCTTAGACCATGAGATTGTGCAACTCCCGGATACCGTAGGAGTGCTTTGGGTGTGCCAAACGTCACAATGTAACTGGGTGACTATAAAGGTACACTACAGGTATCTCTGAAAGTGTCTGTTGGGTTGGCACGAATCGAGACTGGGATTTGTCACTTTGTATGACGGAGAGGTATCTCTGGGCACACTCGGTAATGCATCATCATAATGAGCTCAATGTGACCAAGTGGTTGATCACGGGATCATGCATTACGGTACGAGTAAAGTGACTTGCCGGTAACGAGATTGAACGAGGTATTGGGATACCGACGATCGAGTCTCGGGCAAGTAACGTACCGATTGACCAAGGGAATTGTATACAGGATTGATTGAATCCTCGACATCGTGGTTCATCCGATGAGATCATCGAGGAGCATGTGGGAGCCAACATGGGTATCCAGATCCCGTAGTTGGTTATTGACCAGAGAGTCGTCTTGGTCATGTCTGCATGTCTCCCGAACCCGTAGGGTCTACACACTTAAGGTTCGGTGACGCTAGGGTTGTGGAGATATTAGCATACGGTAACCCGAAAGTTGTTCGGAGTCCCAGATGAGATCCCGGACGTCACGAGGAGTTTCGGAATGGTCCGGAGGTGAAGATTTATATATAGGAAGTCAAGTTTCGGCCATCGGGAAGGTTTCAGGGGTTATCGGTATTGTACCGGGACCACCGGAAGGGTCCCGGGGGTCCATCGGGTGGGGCCACCTATCCCAGAGGTCCCCATGGGCTAATGTGGGTGGGGAACCATCCCCTAGTGGGCTGGTGCGCCCCCCATGGGCCTCCCCTGCACCTAGGGTTGGAAACCCTAGGGTGGGGGCGCCCCACTTGGCTTGGGGGGCACTCCACCCCCCTTGGCCGCCCCCCTTGGAGATTCAATCTCCTAGGGCCGGCGCCCCCTAGGGGTCCTATATATAGTGGGGGGAGGGAGGGCAGCCGCACCCTATCCCCTGGCGCCTCCCTCTCCCTCCCGTGACACTCCTTCCTCTCCCTGAGCTTGGCGAATCCCTGACGAGATCACCGTTGCTTCCACCACCACGCCGTCGTGCTGCTGGATCTTCATCAACCTCTCCTTCCCCCTTGCTGGATCAAGTTGGAGGAGACGTCTTCCCAACCGTACGTGTGTTAAACGCGGAGTTGCCGTCCGTTCGGCGCTAGGTCATCGGTGATTTGGATCACTACGAGTACGACTCCATCAACCCCGTTCTCTTGAACGCTTCCGCGCGCGATCTACAGGGGTATGTAGATGCACTCCTCTCTCCCTCGTTGCTAGATGACTCCATAGATTGATCTTGGTGATGCGTAGAAAATTTTAAAAGTCCGCTACGTTCCCCAACACAAACATATATGTAGGACATTAAAAATCAATTCTTATGATCTGGCCACAAATTATTAGCATGCAAGCTAACCCTAGTCGGATTATTAGCAAAAATCATTTGTACAGAACAAACAATTAATCACTAACTATATGCGGATAACCTTCAAACAATCAACACACTACGTGCATCTAACGGATCTTAGTTACTTTGATTTCATGGACTGGGAAAAACATAACCATAGGATTTGTATTCTAGAAAAATTATAGAGGGGCGGGGGGGGGGGATTAACCAGAGAAAACAATTGATATGTTTGCCGCACAAATGGGTATATAGATGACTAACCGGTTTTCCGTCGGAGTCGTAGTTGTTGCCGGAGTTGTGATACGTCTCCAACGTATCTATAATTTTTGAGTGTTCCATGCTATATTATATTCTGTTTTGGACATTATCGGGCTTTATTATACACTTTTATATTATTTTGGGACTACCCTATTAACCGGAGGTCCAGGCCAGAATTGTTGCTTTTTGCCTATTTTAGGGTTTCGCAGAAAGAGAATATCAAAGTGAGTCCAAATGGAATGAAACCTTCGGGAACGTGATTTTCGGAATGAAAATGATCCAGAGGACTTGGACCCTATGTAAAGACATCAACCAGGAGGCCACGAGGTAGGGGTCGCGCCTACCCCCTGGGCGCGCCCTCCACTCTCGTGGGCCCCCTGTTGCTCCACCGACGTACTCCTTCCTCCTATATATAACTATGTACCCCCAAACTACCAGATAAGGAGCCAAAACCCTAATTCCACCGGCGTAACTTTCTGTATCCACGAGATCCCATCTTGGGCCTATTCCGGAGCTCCGTCGGAGGGGGCATCGATCACGGAACGCTTTTAAATCAACACCATAGCCCTTCCGATGAAGTGTGAGTAGTTTACCTCAGACCTACGGGTCCATAGTTATTAGCTAGATGGCTTCTTCTCTCTTTTTGGATCTCAATACAAAGTTCTCCCCTCTCTTGTGGAGATCTATTCGGTGTAATTTTCTTTTGCGGTGTGTCTGTTGAGACCGATGAATTGTGGGTTTATGATCAAGTTTATCTATGAACAATATTTGAATCTTCTCTGAATTCTTTTATGTATGATTGGTTATCATTTCAAGTCTCTTCGAATTATTAGTTTGGTTTGGCCTACCAGATTGATCTTTCTTGCAATGGGAGAAGTGCTTAGCTTTGGGTTCAATCTTGCGGTGTCCTTTCCCAGTGATAGTAGGGGCAGCAAGGCACGTATTGTATTGTTGCCATCGAGGATAACAAGATGGGGTTTATTTCATATTGCATGAGTTTATCCCTCTCCATCATGTCATCTTACTTAAAGCGTTACTCTGTTCTCTTGAACTTAATACTCTAGATGCATGCCGGATAGCGGTCGATGTGTGGAGTAATAGTAGTAGATGCAGGCAGAGTCGGTCTACTAGTCTCAGACGTGATGCCTATATACATGATCATACCACTACTAGGAAAAGGGCTATAGATGGAAATGACACTAATGGCGCACCAGACATGTGGTGCGCCATTAGTATATACTAATGGCGCAGCACCTTCTGATGCGCCATTAGTGTTGAAACTACTAATGGCGCACCCTGCCCACGGTGCGCCATTAGTACCAATATTTTTTTTGAACTAGTGCGCCTGTCCAAACATACTAATGGCGCATCCACTGGTGGTGCGCCATTACTAGTTGTAACTAGTAATGGCGCACCAGCCAGAAGGTGCGCCACTAATGTTATTTTTTTTATTATTGTTTTTATTCCTATTTTTGCAAAAGTACTAATGGCGCACCACCAGGGGGTGCGCCATTAGTAACCTGGATTACTAATGGCGCATTTGTTGTTGGTGCGCCATTAGTAAGTGGGCAGCAACAAGATATTTTGGACAGCCTCTCCTCCCACACTCACTTTCTCCCCACTTCATTCTCTCCACCGGCTCCTCCTTGTCTCGGGTGCCTCCTCTTTTTCACCTCATTTCCACCATAGATTCATTCAAATTAAGTGGTTAAGTTACCTTGTTTTGCTAGGTAAGTAAGGGGGGAAGCTATATTTATGTTGTTCTCCCTACAACAATGTGCACATGCACTTTTTATGGCCTAGCTAGATCTATGTATGTTCGTGGTGTTGCATATGTTTGTGGTGTTGCATATGTGTTTGTGTTTGGAGGTGTACCGGTATTTGAAATGCGATAGTTGCCAATATTTTGCCGGAATGTTGATTCATTTCCGTTTCGGCGAGAATTTTGGCATTAAGCATTCTTTTTGGTCCTATTTTTAGGGAAAGTCATGCCAAATTTTTTCTTGGTTCTAAAATATCGTTTTGCTCTACCCCGCAGGCGACCATGGTCCGCACGATGACCGAAGGCATCGTGAATAGGTTTTTGAGGTCCGCGAAGGCCGAGATGCTTCAAAAGAACGAGACGGAGATAAGATGTCCGTGTCGAAGATGCAAGCTGAATAGCCTTATTGCGGACCCGGATTCCGGGCAGGTGCGGGACCACCTGCTCTTGCGTGGTTTCATGGATGGCTATCGGTGGCAAGGTGATGAAGATGACTATGAAGTCGTCCATGGGGGTCGGGCAAGAAATGAGGAAGGGCAGCAAGACAACCACCGCGGCTCGGGGGGGCGAGAAGACGAAGAATCCCCAGGAGATGATCACGACGGTGATGCTGTACACAGTCATCATGTAGAAGATGCAGGACATGATGATGATGCCGGCGGAGCAGACGACGCTGGACCATCGATGGGCTGGGTGCAGGACCCTCATATTCAAGAGCTGCTTCTCAAGCAGACGGATAACGCAAGAGCTGCCGCCCGAGATAAAGCCAAGATGGATCAACTTGAGTTAGACGCGGTTACTCCATTGTATGAAGGATGCAGGCCCGAGGATACCCGCCTGAAAGTAACGCTCATGGCTCTGGAGATGAAGGTAAAACACAAAATGACCGACGCATGCTTCGACGAGAACATGTCATTCTGGCACGAACGTCTTCCCAAGGGGAACAAGTGCCCGACCAGTTTGGAGGAGGCGAAGAAAATCGTGTGTCCTCTGGATTTACCGCACGTGAAATACCATGTGTGCATGAACAATTGCATCATTTATCGGGACGAGCACGCGGAGTCTACCATATGTCCGGTGTGCGGTGTCACTCGATACAAGAAGAGGAAGAAAGCTCCTCGAAAAGTGGTGTGGTACTTTCCGATCACTCCTCGTCTGCAGCGGTATTTCGCGGACCCTAAGGTAGCAAAGCTCCTGCGTTGGCACGCGTATAGGGAGGAGAAGAAGCGAGAAGATGACGCAAATGATCCGGAGATAGATAAAAAAGACAAGATGCTGAGTCACCCTAAGGATGCGAGCCAGTGGCAAGCGTTGAACTTCGAATACCCAGAATTTGGGAACGATCCAAGGAACATCATGCTGGGCGCGAGCACCGATGGAGTCAATCCGTTTGGCAGCCAGAGAAGCACACATAGCACCTGGCCTGTGTTCGTGTGGATGTACAACCTTCCCCCCTGGTTGTGCATGAAGAGGAAGTACATTCACATGAGTATGCTAATTGAAGGGCCGAAACAACCAGGGAACGACATCAATCTGTATCTAGGGCTGCTGAAAGAGGAGATTGACACGCTGTGGGAAACGCCAGCCAATACGTGGGACGCCCCAGAGAAAGAATATTTCCCTATGAGAGCCGCACTGCTCACGACGGTGCACGACTATCTCGGTTACGGATATCTTGCGGGGCAGGTAGTCCACGGATTTTCTGGATGCGTAAGGTGCATGGATGACACAACGTATCGCCAGCTAGATAGAGATCCCGGGTCTTCGAAAACCGTGTTCATGGGACATCGAAGGTGGCTTCGCGACGATGACCCGTGGAGGAAACGCAAGGATCTGTTCGATGGTGAAACCGAACCCCGGAAACGCCCGTGTACGAGGAGCGGCGAGGAAATAGACAAGCTGTTGAAAAATTGGAAAGACTGCCCACTGCCGGGAAAGAAGCAAAAGGCACCAGAGCCGCTGCTGAAGGTATGGAAAACGAGGTCTGTTTTCTGGGACTTGCCGTACTGGAAGATCCACCGTGTGCCTCACAGCCTTGATGTCATGCATATCACGAAGAACGTGTGCGAGAGTCTGCTTGGTACCCTGCTCAACATGCCAGAGAGGACCAAAGATGGGCCGAAAGCAAGGGCAGACTTGAAATCAATGGGCATCAGGCAGGAGCTTCACTCTATATATGATGATGATGATGATGATGATGATGATGATGATGATGATGAGGCGAAGCAGGACACAGAAATTCATCGCAAAGGCAAAAAGGCCAAGAAGACCGGAAATGACTACCCTCCCACGTGCTTCACTCTAAGTCAGGAGGAGATCAAGCAGTTTTTCACCTGCCTCCTAGGAGTAAAACTTCCTTACGGTTACGCGGGGAAGATAAGCAGATACCTAGACCCAGCGAAGCAGAAGTTCAGCGGGATGAAGTCTCACGACTGTCACGTGCTGATGACACAGATACTTCCAGTTGCAATCCGTGGGATCATGGACGCGCACGTCCGTGAAACGCTATTTGGCCTATGCAACTTCTTCGACGTCAAATCTCGAAAGTCGATTGGCGTGAGGCAACTCAGAAGGCTACAGGAAGAGATCGTGGTGATACTATGCGAGCTTGAGATGTACTTCCCGCCCGCATTCTTCGACGTTATGGTGCATCTGCTGGTCCATATAGTGGAGGATATCATCCAACTCGGGCCGACGTTCCTGCACAGCATGATGCCGTTCGAAAGGATGAATGGTGTCATCAAAGGATACGTTCGCAACATGTCACGTCCAGAGGGAAGCATAGCCAGGGGCTTTCTGACCGAAGAGTGCATCTCCTACTGCACGAATTATCTAGGCATCGAGAACCCCGTTGGTCTGCCCGTCAACAGGCACCTCGGCAGGCTCGCTGGATGGGGTCACTGTGAGGGTCGCCGCGAAATGCATGTCGACTTCGAGGGTCGACTCGCCGACTTTGAAAGAGCAAACCTAGTCGCGCTACAACACATAGACGTGGTCGATCCTTGGGTGGTAGAGCACAAAACCTTTATTAAGAAGACGTACAATGACCGAGGCCAACAGAGGACGGACGGAGATATACTCAAAGAGCACAACTCATGTTTCACGCGTTGGTTCAAGCAGAAGCTTCTGTCGTACCCTTTACATGAGGATTCTTCCGCGGAAGAACAACTCATATTCGCCTTGTGACAGGGCGCCGAGCACAACCTGATGACCTATGAGGCGTACGATATCAACGGCTACACATTCTACACCGAGGCCAAGGACATGAAGAGCGATGGTTATCAGAACTCCAGGGTAACGATGGAATCCTACACCGGTAACGACAAGGACAGATACTACGGAAGGATCGAGGAGATCTGGGAGCTAAGCTACGCTGGAGAGAAGGTCCCGATGTTCCGTGTCAGATGGGCCAAGAACGTCATAAAAGAAGACCGGTATTTCACCACCATGGTTATACCCGAAGCCAAATCCAAGACCGCGGGCGCAAACGTCACCGCGAAAGATGAGCCATGGGTACTGGCTTCCCAAGTGGACCAATGCTTCTTCATTACCGACCCGCCAAAGCCCAGTCGTGTTGTCGTGAGGAGAGGCAAAAGGAAGATCATCGGAATGGATGGAGTAGCCAATGAGCAAGACTTCGACAAGTACGGCGACCCGAAGATCGAACATGACGACGATGATGAAGTAGCAGCATACACCACAAGAAGAAGCAGGACCACCCTACCTAAAGGACGTCCGTTCCATAGAAGAACTCCATTTGCGAAAAAGAAGGGCAAGAAGATTGTGAACAGATAGCTAGCTAAGATCGATTGTATTTAAATCGTAGACTTCATTTCTCGATTATATTTCATGGGCACTTTTTGAACTATCATGAATATTTTTTAATTTCATGGACACTCAATCTCGATCCTCCTCCATCTCGATCGCTATCCCACCTCGCCAGATCCGGTCCACCGGCCGCCGCCGCCGACCGCCCGCACCCTCTCGATTCCACTACTCAACCGCCACCGCCGAACCCCCGCACCCCTCCCCTACTCAACCACCGCCGCCGACCCCCCGCACCCCTCCCCTACTCAACCGCCGCCGCCGACCCCCCGCACCCCTCCCCTACTCAACCGCCGCCGCCGACCCCCCGCACCCCTCCCCTACTCAACCGCCGCCGCCGACCCCCCGCACCCCTCCCCTACTCAACCGCCGCCGCCGACCCCCCGCACCCCGCCCCTACTCAACCGCCGCCGCTGACCCCCCGCACCCCGCCCCTACTCAACCGCCGCCGCCGACCCCCCGCACCCCGCCCCTACTCAACCGCCGCCGCCGACCCCCCGCACCCCCCGCACCCTCCCCCGCTCCACCGGCATTACTGTTTGATGATATTTTTAAAAAAAATATTACTGTCTTATAAAAAAATATTACTTTTATGATTTAAACAAGTTTGAACATATTTAAACACAAGTAAGTATCAAACAACATTTTTAATGCATAAAAAAAATTTGTGGAGCCTGGGAATCGAACCCAGGACCTCCTGGTGTGAGAACTAGCTGCTGACCAGTCGAACTAGTAGAGAAGACTTGATGTGTATCAGGTCTAGTGGTAGATAACCTGTTGGCTCGGGCAGAAGTAAAAAAAATACTAATGGCGCACCTGGGTGAGGTGCGCCATTAGCATGTATGTACTTATGGCGCACCGAGGGGTGGTGCGCCATTAGTATTGTGCCCCTACTTCGTATCGATCCCCTCTCTCCCTCGCCCTTGCCCGCGATCCCCTTCCCCTCTCCTCTCCCGACGCCGCCGCCCCGCCGCCCTCGACGCCGCCCCGACACCAGCGCCGCCCCGTCCACACCACACCACCGACGCCTCCCTCTCCCCATCCTCCCCTTCCTCCCCTCCGACCCCACCCCACTCTCGCCGGAGTAGCACCGCCCCGTCCACACCACACCACCGACGCCTCCCTCTCCTCATCCTCCCCTTCCTCCCCTCCGACCCCACCCCACTCTCGCCGGAGCAGCGCCGCCCCGTCCACACCACACCACCAACGCCTCCCTCTCCCCATCCTCCCCTTCCTCCCCTCCGACCCCACCCCACTCTCGCCGGAGCAGCGCCGCAGGGCCGACACCAACCTCGCCCTCGCCCGCGCGCGCCGCAACCTCTGCCTTGCCATGTCCGGAGCTGCTCGTGGACGAGACGTGGCTGGAGGCAATCTCAGTGGCTGGAGGCGATCGTCGGCCCACTGCCGGATCTCCCTGACGCCGGCCGACCGCAGTTGATACCCCTCATCCCCTGATCAAGCCTTCTTCAGAGAGAGATAGTGAGGTACCTCATCCCCTTCTGTACTTTACACTACACATACACATAATTTTGCAGTATATCAATGTGATTTTCCAGTACATCTCCATCCATCTGAATTTGACTCATATGCATAATTTTGCAGTACATTATGATTTCGGCTAGATGCGTATGAGTTCATAATTTTGCAGTACACATTACCGGGCTTCCTTCTCTCACTAGATGTAGTGCACAAGTAGATGAACGGATGAACTCATACACATAATTTTGCATATAATTTGTTCAACTATGTCATTATGATTGATAGAATGTAATTATTGAAGAATTAAGAGGATCGGAACCATTGCTTCTCTTTTTGAGAGACATGCTAACAAGAAAGGGAAGACATGCTAACAGACGTGCTCCACTATGCTGTTAGGGTTAAGATTTTTTAGTCCCCGCCCCCGACTCTGCTGCTGAAATTACCGTTGAAATCGAGGTAAAATCACTGTTGAACTGGGTGTAAAATCACTACTGTTGATATTCAAATTTAAACTTGAAAATGAAAATTGAATTGGAGAATTAAATCACTGTTTTTTAGTCCCCATTTCTGAACCTATGCTAACCTTGCAAGCAGCATAACAGGCAATGTACTCCAAAATACTATAAGAACTGGAGTAAAAGATGACTGCATCTCACAGAATATAAGAAATGGGGACTCTTGGCTAAGTATGGCAATGCCACAGAGTATAAGAAGTACTCCTGCATCTTACACAATGATAGGTCTAATTTATGCTACTCAATGAAAGAACAAGAAAAATGCACTATATACACTGCCAACTGTATTTAGTTAACATTACACTGCCACTACTATTCAGCACAAAGTTTGATCATCTCACTCTACTTACTATCAATTGACACTGTATAACTGTCAGCTCCATTCACTAGCAGCAGCCAGCACTTCTGAATCTAATCTTTCTTGGGCAAGCTCGGCTACTTGTTGTTAGTCATTCACTAAAAGATCCTCAACAGACTGCATGCATCTAGTATTAAATTTCTTGGACGGATCATCTCTTTTAGCAAAGGACTGTAATAATTAACTAACTGAAAATTTGACATTCTGGACTATGCTTGGCTCTGGTTTTGTGAAATCTCATCTCTTTTCTAGTGCCATGACTAGTCATGAATTTTATTTTACTTTCCCCACTTTATAACATTCAGAAATTGTTTACTAGCTCAAGCTTCTCCTTTGCACTTTATCACTTCAATCTGCTGCTACCTCAAGCTTCTCGTTTACACTTGTGCCAAGTAGCATTTTTTCCTTGTATAATTATATGGTGGTTGACTGAGCTGCTACTTTTTCCTTGTAGAAGATCGCAGGTCGAGTGGGAGGGATCCAGTTGCGACGACACCGAATCACTAGTAAGGCAGCTGCCTAGAATAATAGGTTGACTCACCTATATATACTACTATCTTGCATCTCTCTCTTGTTTCTTCTTCTATATACTACTATCTTGCATCTCCAATTTTTAAGTAATCTTGCATATGTTAGAAACTACATATATGGTCTCCGGTTTTCTTACCTCTACTCTAAAACACCAACGCATCAACAAAAGAAGATGGTATTTTTGTTACGCTTTCAGTTCGTGTCAGCAGGGAGATATAATGTTTTACAATCTTTCTAGTTATATTGGAGTTAGGTTTTTTGAATATGAGTAGCAGTGACTTGGATATACCTTATGGAGTTGTAACAGTTCCTCTTGGTGCTTAGGTGCATTTTCTTTGTGTAACTTGGTTTAAAAATGTGATTTGGTCTTTTGTGGCATTTGGATGCCTAAATCCCATTTTCTTAATCATATTGCTTGGAAACTTTTGGTTATCTCCTCTCAGTGATGAAATAATTTATATGTACTGCACTTTTTTCATAATTAGGTAATACCGTTGGTTACAGTTTTGGTAGTTCAAACGGAATGTATCTCATTTTGTAGACAAATTATTTTTTGGAATATCATATATTCAAATTTGTAATGAATGATGGCTTCTACCTGAATTGGTAGACTCTGTGGTGTTAGTTTGTTCTAAATACAGTAAGATAATTTTAACAACTGTAGAACATGTTGAGATTTGCAACTTTTTTGTGACATCAACCAACAGTCCTGTCACTGGGTTATCCTATTTTATATTTTTAATTACTAACTTAAGTTTGAGTAAATAGTGGCAGTGAAGTCCTCATAATAATCAGGCGGATGTTAACTTTCTGATGTCCCCAGAAGTAAACTAAGATTGTGGTGCTAGTAGAGGCACATTGTGGCCTTTTCATCCATATGAAAGTAGAGGCACATTGTGGTGCTAGTTTGCTGGGTTTTGTCTCCGACCATCGTGTCGTGATGATATTGCAGGTACCCCGAGAGGCCCTTGAGTTTGCCGGAATGTCGATTAACTTTCGTTCCGGCAAATTCGGGTACTCCATATGTCCTATTTTCAGCAAAGGTCATGCTGAAATTTTCCGTGAATTTTAGCATGACTTTGCTAAAAATAGGACATATGGGGTACTTGTGACTAATGCATGGGCCGGGGTATCTTAGTAGTTAATTAAGTAGGATCAAGTGCCCCGGCGTACTTGTGACTAATGCATGGCTTTTAGGGTGCCTCGGTGTCGATAAAAACCGAAATGATGAAAGGTTAGGCTTTTAGGGTGCCTCGGCGTTGAAAAACCCTCAATGATAAAAGCTTAGATTTTAGGATGCCTCGGTGTCGACAAACCCTAAATGATGAGACCATGATCTTGTTCCTTGACAATAACCAACTTTTTGACCAAATTTTGTTTCTATTTAGAGAGAAACATGGCCCACAATGATGAGGCCGGGGGTTCGGGCGGCAAGGCATTCTGGGAGCTGTCCCAGGAGATGGAGGAACAACCTCACTTGTATGAGGCCGCCGCCTTCCCCACCGATCCTGAGACTACGGATGGTGCCGCCGAGGATGACCACACTGATGCCACCACTGATGGTGCCGCCGAGGATGCCACCACTGATGATGGCGGCGCACGCACAGATGGCAGCCAACCGAAGAGGCAACGGAAGGACCGGCGCCCGATCGTGCTTCGCACCCTCAAGGAGGAAGTTACTGAAGTGGACTCCAACGGGAATCCAACGGCGCCCGAACGAATAGTCAAGGGGTACTCGCTTCAGCTCGGGTGCATTGTCCGGAGCACCGTCTCGATCAACACCGAGAACCTGAGGCATCCTGACCGAGGGAATTTGCGCAACCTCCTCTTCACGAAGCTGCACGAATGATACAAGTTCCCCCCTGAATTTGAAAACACAAGCCTCAAAGGGAATAAAGTGAACAATGCTGCCCTCACGAAGATGAGCAAGGCCCTGTCTACTTGGAAAAGCAATGTGAAGAGAATGATCGAGAAAGGTGAGAGTTATCAGAAGATCAAGGAGAAAAATCCTTCGATCACCGAAGATGACTACAACGACTTCAAGATCAATTGCTCGAGAACCGCAAGCTCCCAATCAAGTGAGTGGGGGAAACAAATGCGGGAGCTGAACATAGGGGAACACACACTCGGTCCCGGCGGTTACAGAGTGGCGGAGCCTATATGGGACAAGGAGGAGGCGGACCGTGCCGAGCAAGGCCTACCGCCCCTCTTCGATAAATACGGTGACAAGCAGACCAGGAACTTTGTCAGGGCCCAGTACAAGAAGGACCCGAAAACAAAGGAGCTTACCACGGATCCGAAGACCAGGCAGCTTGAGCTTGTTCTGGTAAGGAATACACCCCCGCATAATTAGCTCCATATGGTTGCATTCTAATTAATGAAGCCAAATTTCTAAATGGTTCACATTCCTTTCGCAGGCGACTAAAAGCAGTAGCGCGGGGTCGACTAGGAGCAACCCTTGGGACACCACTCTAAATAGGGGGTTGAATGTAATGAAGAACAAGGATAAGCTCAGTAAGCCGACGTCAGCTGGTCGTGTGGTCGGCAAAGGCTTGTCGACAAAATGGGGGTCATACTATACCGCTGGTGTGCGGAAGGAGAAAAAGACCAGCTCGGAAAGCCAAGCGCGAGAGGTTCAAGAACTCAAGGCACAGGTGGCGCGGATTCCGGAGATTGTCCAAGAGCAAGTGGAACAACGACTCGGAGCGACGATCACAGCCCTTGTGCCTACCTTGATCTCGGGGTTGAGTGCGTGGATTGCGGGCGGCCAACAGGGGCCGCCCCCGATTCCTAGCTTCACGGCCAGCAACTCGCATAATGCGATGGCGGGGCCATTGGTGCCTCCAGCGGAGGCGACATTGGTGTGTCCGAAGCCGGCACGGGAGCTTAATGCACCCGGGTGTACGCCGGCCAGCACCTCTGCAGCAAGCGGCACCTCCGTCAACTGCACGCCCGCCGTTGGCGATGCGTCGACATTAGCCGAGCTCGACGCCATCATCACGGTAACTAATTAAGCCTCTCTCGGCCGAGGACTTCATCTCCTTGCCTTTGACTGGGCATCCCTGACGCCCTACATGTTTTCGCAGGGCGCCGCCGATGTTCCGTGCACTCTCCTCCACTTCGTGAACAACGAGTTGGTCGATGTCGCCAAGGGCAAAATCGTTCAACCGGGCAACCCCTTGTTCCACGGTACCCAGATGCCACCCAACTTGTTTAGGGTTCAACTGGTTCGGGTGCTGCCAGGCTGCGACGACTTGTTACCTCCAATTCGACCCGTCGGGGCCGACGATGAAGACGTGATGACCCTCAGCGCCTGCCTGAGCTGGCCCCTGCTTTGTCCGAAGAGCCAGATTCGTTTGGGGGCGGGGGACACCACCCCAAAGACAACACCGCTAGTCGTGCCGGCGCCAAGTCGGCCCCATGGCAAGACCGCCGTAACGGTGCCGGACATCCCTATGCCACTGGATCCAAACATGCATATGGCACAGGATCAGAACAACGACGACGACGATGATGATACATTTGGCAACGTTGATCAGTACTTTGCCGATCATGGGTACGATGGCGACTTCATGGGGCCTCCTTCTCAAGAACCAAACCCAACAAAAGACGTGTGCAATCTAGCTGGTACCACGGAGAAGCCAAGTTGCAACAGGCACCGTCTGGCGTTTAGCTCTCAGGAGACGCCTCCAGCTGCCGACTTCACCGAGCCTCAGATAGGCGAGGTGCGAAATATTATCAGCCCCAACACACTCAAGAAGGCGGTCTGTGAGCAGAACTCGGTCCCATTACAGGAGAAGAAGAAGGCACGCAAAAGAAAGACTAAGAAGGGTGCAAGCCAGCCGGCACCGAGTACGATCCGTGCTCAGGACGGGCCACCTTCACCGCAGGATATCTCGAGGAGGGTGCATATGGCGGGTAGGGCGATGCTACCGACAAATATGCTCAATGCTGCAACCGGTGCTATGCGGAGTCTGCATGACAGTGTTCTTTCTTTGGAGAAGCGGCGTCTCAGGGAGAAGGATGTGGCATACCCAGTTTTCGCGGCCAAGGTGCCAGAGGGCAAGGGCTTTGTGGATAACTCCATCGGGCGTACGATCGTCCTGCGTTTTGATGACATCCACGCTATGTTGAACCTTCATCCGCTGCAGTACACCTTCGTTCGGCTATTTTCGCTGAGTATGGAGATGCGGATCATTCGCGACAAGACCCCGGACATCGTGATAGTCGACCCCTTCTACATGCGTGCCAAGATCTTGGGCAGCGTTGGGGATCGGCAAGTCGCGAGTTCTTACCTCGAAGGCGTCATTCTGGCAAACCAAGATAAGGATAACTTCCTCGTGCCTTACTTTCCCGAGTAAGTCCTCCCCTCAACCGGCCCGTAACATATGAATTCTTACATTTCGGTCGTTTTTCTTTTAACATTCCGTGTTTTCTGCAGTGACACACGTTGCACGCTCATCCTCCTAAGCCCCAAATATTCCATGGCCACGTATTTCGACCCGGACCGTCAGTCGAACGTAGACTACACAAATGTCAAGAAGGTTCTTGATGATGTTCTCCCCGGCTATGCCAAATCTTGAGGCACCTTCACCAGGCCTATTAGTAAGTACGGCAAGCACGTGTTCTCCCACAATACGACGTTCTGCTGCGTCAAGCAGCCGCCTGGCGGTCAGAAGGGTGCCTACTACGCCATCCATCACATGCGGGCGATCGTACGGGACCATCATCAACTTCTGCTACCGAGTAAACTCAAAGATTGGGCCGTGAGCGTGTCGGCAATCCAGGACGCGGACCTCCGACAAGAATTCTTTCGCATCCAGTCGGAGTTTGCGGAAATCATCCATCAAGATGTCCTTCGTACCTCGGGGCAGTTCTACCTCAGAAATCAACCGTCCAACAGTGACATCGACACAATGCTACAAATGCAGGCTGACAACGACCGTTATTTCATGACTCCCACGATAGACGGCGGCTTCATCCACGCTCCGGTCCCTTGAGTCGAGTCGAAAGCAGTGATGCTGTGTCTAGTTCTGAAACATCGATTGGCTCATGTTGTAATTAAACTTTAATGAACTTGTAGTATGTCTCTTTGGTTTCGAGAGTCGTTCAACTTAGATGTAATCGATGCTATTAATGTCTTGATTTTCTCTTCCGATCGTTCTGTTGCATAATTATATATTGCTTATGTATTGTCTGCGAATTGGTACTAACGTTTCGTTTGGCTAGTGCATAGCGATGCCGACGTATGTCGTGTACAAGGGTAAGGTTCCCGGAGTCTACGATGACTGGGAGGAGTGTCGGAGACAGGTTCACCGATTCAGCGGTAACAGTTACAAAGGGTACACCACTAGGGCCGAGGCCGAATCTAGATACGCCCGCTATCTAGCGGGAGAGGGGAGGGAGCGTTGGAGGAACCGGATGAAGACGAGTTTCATCGTGATGATGCTCATCGTGATGACCGCAGCTCTCTTCTATGTGATGGTAGTTTAGATGATCGATATCGACTTGTAATGTGAAGACAAACTCGCTACTCGCGGTCTCGAGACTTGTAATATAATGTTCTATCTTTGTTCGGTCTTTTCAATTCGGAGACTAATATGATGAATTGTATTCGGAGACTAATATGATGAATTGTATTCAAAGACTAATCTTCTATTGTATTCGATGAATCTGTTGTTGATGTGTGCTGTCTATATTTTGTCAAATTATACATTTTGTAACCTGTGCAAAAAACAGAAAATAAAAAAATAAAAAAAACCTAATATTCGTACTAATGGCGCATCACATGACAGTGCACCATTAGTATGATAAAGCATACTAATGGCGCATCACTGGTAAGTGCACCATTAGTATGCCATGGTTACTAATGGCGCATCCAGTGGTGGTGCGCCATTAGTATGCCAAAGCACCTGGATATACATGGCCCCTGGGAGGCATACTAATGGCGCACCCTGGCCTATACTAATGGCGCACCCGCGGTGCGCTATTAGTATACCAGATACTAATGGCGCACCAAGTGGTGCGCCATTAGTAAAAATTACTAATGGCGTGCTGTTAATGGCGCACCACAGATGCGCCATTAATGGCCATACTAGGTGCGCCATTAGTAGGGATTTTTCTAGTAGTGTACCTAGATATTCTCATAACTATGCTCAATTCTGTCAATTGCTCAACAGTAATTTGTTTACCCGCCGTGAATACTTATGCTCTCAAGAGAAGCCACTAGTGAAACCAATGGCCCCCGGGTCTATCTTCCATCATATTAATCTTCCAATACTTAGTTATTTCCTTTCCCTTTTATTTTACTTTGCATCTTTATCATAAAAATACCAAAAATATTATCTTATCATATCTATCAGATCTCACTCTCGTAAGTGACTGTGTAGGGACTGACAACCCCTTATCGCGTTGGTTGCGAGGACTTATTTGTTTGTGTAGGTACGAGGGACTCGTGTGTGGCCTCATACTGGATTGATACCTTGGTTCTCAAAAACTGAGGGAAATACTTACGCTACTCTGCTGCATCACCCTTTCCTCTTCAAGGGAAAACCAACGCAAGTGCTCAAGAGGTAGCAAGAAGGATTTCTGGCGCCGTTGCCGGGGAGGTCTACGCAAAAGTCAACATACCAAGTACCCATCACAACCCTTATCTCCCGCATTACATTATTTGCCATTTGCCTCTCGTTTTCCTCTCCCCCACTTCATCCTTGCCGTTTTATTCGCCCTCTCTCTCTATCCTCTCTCTCTTTCTCTATTTGCCTCCTTTTGCCCGTTCCTTGTTTGCTTGTGTGTTGGATTGCTTCCTTGTCATGATGGCTCAAGATAACACTAAATTGTGTGACCTTACCAATACCAACAACAATGATTTTATTAGTACTCCGATTTCTCCTCTTACCGATGCTGAATCTTGTGAAATTAATGCTGCCTTGCTGAATCTTGTCATGAAAGATCTGTTTTCCGGCTTTCCTAGTGAAGATGTCGCTACCCATCTAAATAGCTTCGTTGATTTGTGTGATATGCAAAAGAAGAAAGATGTGGATAATGATATTGTTAAATTGAAGCTATTTCCTTTTTCGCTTAGAGATCGTGCTAAAGCTTGGTTTTCGTCTTTGCCTAAAATAGTATTGATTCGTGGAATAAGTGCAAAGATTCTTTTATCTCTAAGTATTT
Organism: Triticum aestivum; assembly: GCF_018294505.1. NCBI lineage: Eukaryota > Viridiplantae > Streptophyta > Magnoliopsida > Poales > Poaceae > Triticum > Triticum aestivum. Next base: position 669,390,373 of record NC_057800.1, read on the forward strand.
TCCTTCTGCTAAGATCATCTCTCTTAGAAACGACATTATGAATTTTAAGCAACTTGATCATGAACATGTTGCACAAGCTTGGGAGAGGATGAAATTAATGATACGTAATTGTCCTACGCATGGTTTGAATTTGTGAATGATTATACAAAAAAATTATGCCGGATTGAATTTTGCTTCTAGAAATCTTTTAGATTCGGCCGTGGGAGGCACTTTTATGGAAATCTCTTTAGGAGAAGCTACTAAACTCCTAGATAATATTATCATTAATTATTCTCAATGGCACACTGAAAGATCTACTAATAAGAAAGTGCATGCGATAGAAAAAATTAATGTTTTGAGTGGAAAGATGGATGAACTTATGAAATTATTTGCTAATAAAAGTGTTTCTTCTGATCCTAATGATATGCCTTTGTCTACTTTGATTGAGAATAATAACGAATCTATGGATGTGAATTTTGTTGGTAGGAACAATTTTGGTAACAACGCATATAGAGGAAACTTTAACCCTAGGCCGTATCCTAGTAATTACTCTAATAATTATGGTAATTCCTACAACAATTCTTATGGAAATTATCATAAGATGCCCTCTGATTTTGAATCTAATATTAAGAATTTATTAATTCGCAAAATAATTTCAATGCTTTGACTGAAGAAAAATTGCTTAAGATTGATAAGTTGGCTAGGAACGTTGATAGAATTTCTCTTGACGTTGATTCTTTGAAACTTAGATCTATTCCACCTAAGCATGATATCAATGAGTCTCTCAAAGCCATGAGAATTTCCATTGATGAGTGCAAAGAAAGAACCGCTAGGATGCGTGCAAAGAAAGATTGCTTCATAAAAGCGTGTTCTTCTAGTTCCTATGAAAATAATGATGAAGATCTAAAAGTTATTGATGTGTCCCCTATTAAATCTTTGTTTTGCAATATGAATCTTGATAATAATGGGACTGAATATGATCCACCTTTATCTAGACGACGTTCCAAAAATTCGGAGTCTTTAGATCTTGATGCTAAAATTGTTAAAAGTGGGATTGAAGAAGTCAAAACTTTAAATATTGATGAACCCACTATTTTGGATTTCAAGTAATTTAATTATGACAATTGCTCTTTGATAGATTGTATTTCCTTGTTGCAATCCGTGCTAAATTCTCCTCATGCTTATAGTCAAAATAAAGCTTTTACTAAACATATCGTTGACGCTTAGATGCAATCTTATGAAGAAAAACTTGTGTTGGAAGTTTCTATCCCTAGAAAACTTTATGATGAGTGGGAACCTACTATTAAAATTAAAATTAAAGATCATGAATGCCATGCTTTGTGTGATTTGGGTGCTAGTGTTTCCACGATTCCAAAGACTTTATGTGATTTGTTAGGTTTCCGTGATTTTGATGATTGCTCTTTAAACTTGCACCTTGCGGATTCCACTATTCAGAAACCTATGGGAAGAATTAATGGTGTTCTTATTGTTTCAAATAGGAATTATGTGCCCGTAGATTTTATTGTTCTTGACATAGATTGCAATCCTTCATGTCGTATTATTCTTGGTAGACCTTTCCTTAGAACGATTGGTGCAATTATGAAGGAAGGGAATATTAGATTCTAATTTCAATTAAGGAAATGCATGGAACACTTCCCTAGAAAGAAAATTAAATTACCTTATGAATCTACTATGAGAGCCACTTATGGATTGCCTACCAAAGATGGCAACACCTAGATCTATCCTTGTTTTTATGCCTAGCTAGGGCGTTAAACGATAGCGCTTGTTGGGAGGAAACCCAATTTTATTTTTATTCCTTGGTTTTTGCTCCTTTTTAGTAATAAATAATTTATCTTGCCTCTTTTTTGGTTGAGTTTTTTGTGTTTAATTAGTGTTAGTGCCAAGTAGAACCATTGGGAAGACTGAAAGTCTTGCTAATCTTGCTGTAAAAAACAGAAACTTTAGCGCTCACGAGAAATGCTGCCATTTTTATTTGGAAAGTGATATTTAGTTAATTCTTTTTGTAGATGATTAATATATAAATTCCACACGTACAGAAATTTATTTAAGAATTTTTGGGGTTCCATATCTTGCGTTAGCTACAGATTACTACAGGCTGTTCTGTTTTTGACAGATTCTGTTTTTCGTGTGTTGTTTGCTTATTTTGATGAATCTATGGCTAGTAAAATAGTTTAGAAACCATAGATAAGTTGGAATACAGTAGGTTTAACACGAATATAAATAAAGAATGAGTTCATTACAGTACCTTGAAGTGGTGTTTTGTTTTCTTTCGCTAATGGAGCTCACGAGATTTTCTACTTCAAGTTTTGTGTTGTGAAGATTTCAAGTTTTGTGTAAAGACTTGATGGATTATGGAACAAGGAGTGGCAAGAGCCTAATCTTGGGGATTCCCAAGGCACCCCCAATATAATCTAAGGACACCTAAAATCCAAAGCTTGGGGATGCCCTAGAAGGCATCCCCTCTTTCGTCTACTTCTATCGGTAACTTTACTTGGAGCTATATTTTTATTTACCACGTGATATGTGTTTTGCTTGGAGCGTCTTGTATTATTTGAGTCTTTATTTGTTAGTTTTCCACAATCATCCTTTCTGCACACAGCTTTTTGAGAGAGACACACATGATTCGGAAATTATTAGAATACTCTATGTGCTTCACTTATATCTTTTGAGTTATATAGTTTTTGCTCTAGTGCTTCACTTATATCTTTTAGAGCACGTCGGTGGATTTGTTTTATAGAAACCATTGTTCTCTCATGCTTCAATTAGATTATTTTGAGAGTCCTACAAAACAGCATGGTAATTTGCTTTAATTATTTGAGGCATTCAAGATTAAATAAATAAAAAAATTCTTATGAGTGTGTTGAATACTATGAGAAGTTTGAAACTTGATAATTGTTTTGAGATATGGAGATGGTGATATTAGAGTCGTGCTAGTTGAGTAGTTGTGAATTTGAGAAATGCTTGTGTTGAAGTTTGTGATTCCCGTAGCATGCACGTATGGTGAACCGTTATGTTAAGAATTCGGAGCATGATGTATTTATTGATTGTCCTCCTTATGAGTGGCGGTCAGGGATGAGTGATGGTCTTTTCCTACCAATCTATCCCGCTAGGAGCATGCGCGTAGTACTTTCCTTTGATAATTAATAGATGTTTGCAATAAGTATGTGAGTTCTTTATGACTAATGTTGAGTCCATGGATTATACGCACTCTCACCATTCCACCATTGCTAGCCTCTCTAATACCACACACTTTTCGCCGATATCATACACCCACCATATACCTTACTCAAAATAGTCACCATACCTACCTATCATGGCATTTCCATAGCCATTCCGAGATATATTGCCATGCAACTTTCCACCGTTCCATTTATCATGACACGCTCCATCATTGTCATATTGCTTTGCATGATCATGTAGTTGACGTTTTAGTTGTGGCAAAGCCACTGTTCATAATTCTTTCATGTAAGTCACTCATGCATCATTGCTATCCCGGTACACCGCCGGAGGCACTCATATAGAGTCATACTTTGTTCTAGTATCGGGTTGTAATCATTGAGTTGTAAATAAATAGAAGTGTGATGATCATCATTCAAAGAGTATTGTCCCAAATAAAAAAAGAGAAAGGCCAAATAAAAAAAGGCCCAAAAAAAGGGGCAATACTACTATCCTTTTTCCACACTTGTGCTTCAAAGTAGCACCATGATCTTCATGATAGAGAGTCTCCTTTGTTATCACTTTCATATACTAGTGGGAATTTTTCATTATAGAACTTGGCTTGTATATTCCAACGATGGGCTTCCTCAAAATGCCCTAGGTCATCATGAGCAAGCAAGTTGTATGCACACCCACTTAGTTTCTTTTTGTTGAGCTTTCATATATTTATAGCTCTAGTGCATCCGTTGCATGGCAATCCCTACTCACTCACATTGATATCTATTGATGGGCATCTCCATAGCCCGTTGATACGCCTAGTTGATGTGAGACTATCTTCTCCCTTTTTGTCTCCTCCACAACCACCATTCTATTCGACCTATAGTGCCATGTCCATGGCTCACTCTCATGTATTGCATGAAAATTTAAAAGGTTTCAGAACATTAAAAGTATGAAACAATTGCTTGGCTTGTCATCGGGGTTGTGCATGATTTGAATACTTTTTGTGGTGCAGATGGAGCATAGCCAGACTATATGATTTTGTAGGGATAACTCTCTTTGGCCATGTTATTTTGAAGAGACATAATTGCTTAGTTAGTATGCTTGAAGTATTATTATTTCTATGTCAATATTGAACTTTTGTCTTGAATCTTTCGGATCAGAATATTCAGACCACAATTAAGAGAATTACATTGAAATTATGCCAAGTAGCATTCCACATCAAAAATTCTATTTTTATCATTTACCTACTCGAGTACGAGCAGGAATTAAGCTTGGGATGCTTGATACATCTCCAACATATCTATAATTTTTGATTGTTCCATGCTATATTATATTCTGTTTTGGACATTACTGGGCTTTATTATACACTTTTATATTATTTTTGGTACTAACCTATTAACCGGAGGCCCAACCCAGAATTGCTGTTTTTTTTGCCTATTTTAGGGTTTTGCGGAAAAAGAATATCAAACGGAGTCCAAACGGAATAAAACCTTCGGGAACATGATTTTCGGAACGAACATGATCTAGAGGACTTGGACCCTACGTCAAGACATCAACCACGAGGCCACGAGGTAGGGGGGCATGCCTACCCCCCTGGGCGCGCCCTCCACCCTCGTGGGCCCCCTGTTGCTCTACCGACATACTCCTTCCTCCTATATATACCTACGTACCCCCAAACTACCAGATACGGAGCCAAAACCCTAATTCCACCGCCGTAACTTTCTGTATCCATGAGATCCGATCTTGGGGCCTGTTCCGGAGCTCCGCCGGAGGGGTCATCGATCACGAAGGGCTTCTACATCAACACCATAGCCCTTCCGATCAAGTGTGAGTAATTTACCTCAGACCTACGGGTCCATACTTATTAGCTAGATGGCTTCTTCTCTCTTTTTGGATCTCAATACAAAGTTCTCCCCCTCTCTTGTGGAAATCTATTCGATGTAATCTTCTTTTGCAGTGTGTTTGTTGAGACCGATGGATTGTGGGTTTATGATCAAGTTTACCTATGAACAATATTTGAATCTTCTCTGAATTCTTTTATGTATGATTGGTTATCTTTGCAAGTCTCTTTGAATTATCAGGTTGGCTTAGCCTACTAGATTGATCTTTATTGCAATGGGGGAAGTGCTTAGCTTTGGGTTTAATCTTGCGGTGTCCTTTCCCAGTGACAGTAGGGGCAGCAAGGCACGTATTGTATTGTTGCCATCGATGATAAGAAGATGGGGTTAATTTCATATTGCATGAGTTTATCCCTCTACATCATGTCATCTTGCTTAAAGCGTTACTCTGTTCTCTTGAACTTAATACTCTAGATGCATGCTGGATAGCAGTCGATGTGTGGAGTAATAGTAGTAGATGCAGGCAGGAATCGGTCTACTTGTCTCGGACGTGATGCCTATATACATGATCATACCTAGATATGCTCATAACTATGCTCAATTCTGTCAATTGCTCAACAGTAATTTATTTACCCGCCGTGAATACTTATGCTCTCGAGACAGGCCACTAGTGAAACCTATGGCCCCCGGGTCTATCTTGCATCATCTTAATCTTCCAATACTTAGTTATTTCCTTTGCCTTTTATTTTACTTTGCATCTTTATCATAAAAATACCAAAAATGCTATCTTATCATATCTATCAGATCTCACTCTCGTAAGTGACCGTGTAGGGATTGACAACCCCTTATCGCGTTGTTGCGAGGATTTATTTGTTTGTGTAGGTACGAGGGACTCGTGCGTGGCCTCTTACTGGATTGATACCTTGGTTCTCAAAAACTAAGGGGAAGACTTACAGTACTTTGCCGCTGTCGGGGGTTTGGTGCGACATATGCCAACGGATGGCTTATCATGGTGGGGGCGAGTAGAACGTCACCGGTGCCTGGAAACGGGATGAGGCGAAGACATGCATGCCGGTGAATCTTACCCAGCTTCTGGGCTCTCCGAGGAGATAATACCCCTACTGCTGCTCTGCGGGGTCTCCGCATGATCACTATGGCCAAGTGTTTACACGGTTGCTCCTTGAGTTGTTTCTTAGAGGTAGGAGAGGGCAAGGCTAGCTCTCTCCTTCTATCGGGTATGGTCTAGAGCTACCGGGTTCCAACCCTTTGCATGGGTGCCCTGGGGGTTTATATAGGCCTACCCCCCAGGGGTACAATGGTAATTCGTCTGGGCGCGGGCCCAGCCGTCAGTGCATTTGGCCTCCGATTTCTCCGCCGATTGCTGGGGCCCGCCGGTTGGTGGGCCCTGCCGACTGGTCTGGTATAGTGCCAACAGGCCACGTCCGCCGCGGGCGGGTCTTGCCGGCTGCTGATTACTGTAGCCGTGCTTCTGATGACGCGGGCTTGGTCATGGGGTCGTGGCAACAGTCCCGCCGCTTGGCGGGCGATCACTATTGCCACTCCCCGTCACATCTTGATTAATGGCGCATGGGGCCCAGGGGAGGGCTCGGCCGACTCCCCGGGCCAACTACTGACGGATCCGACTGGCGGTCCTCTCGCCGTCTCCTAGGGTCTCACTGACTGGTGGGACCTGCTGCTTCCGGGCTGTTCAGACAAGATGTTGTGGGCGCAGGACTCGATACTGTGGTGCTGATGTCAGGGTCGGCAGGGCAACAGTGCCACGCCGCACGGAGATCTTCCCGAGTACGGCGTGTTGTGGCCATGCCTGCCCTTGGTAAGGGGCGGGAGTGGGCTTCACTGTAGCCACGCCCCTGATCCGTCCCCTTCGATGAGGTCATGGGTTTGTTGGAGTCGCCAGCCGACTCCCCAAAGCCTCCTTCTCTGGAAGTCGTCCCTGGGACTCGGTCGTGAGCGGGCAGTCGGCCGCCCTGCCGTCGACTCCTCAGGAGGCGGCTCTTCACCCTGGGGTCTTGAGGGGCGCAGACTGCCCCGATGTCTTGAAAGGTTACGGGACTCGGTTTGACCTACCCGTGGCCCATTACTCCGACAGTAGTCCCCGAAGCTGGTGAGGCGCCGCGGGCGATCGGCCGAGAAGCCTCAACAGTTTCTCTTTCCGGGTGCTCAACACATGGTCTTTGACTGACTTCTGCCGGGCCGTCTAGAAGGAGTCGGACTTCCTCAACTCGGACTCACTCAATTCCGACTTGCTCAGTATTTCAAACGTTGCGGCGGGATTTTAAGTGGCGTGCTAGCTAATCCTCCAGGCCGCCGCCCGTTCTTGGCCTGTCACGCGAGGGCACGTGGCTAGGCCATCCTGCCAGCCTACGCGTGCGACGGGACAGGCCCATAGGTGGGTCCCGCCACTACCGCGCCTCGGCGCCCGAGCGGATCCGCTGCGGCCCCGGTGGACGGTTGGGATTCCCATGGAGTTACTGCGTGCAGTAACTTTACGTGGATCATGGGTGTCGTGGGGTTGTGGGCGCAGTAAATCCCCACGTCCGCCCACTCGGCTTCGCAGCCCACGGGGCTATAAGTAGGGGGAAGAGGGGGGCACGCACACCCCTCCTTCCCACTACTCCGCGTTCTCTTCCTCCTTGCTCTTCTCTTCTTCGCTCCGCCGCACGCCCAAGCTCCGATGAACGCTGCGGTGACAGCTCGCGATGAGTTCTTCCTCCGTTGCTGCGCCTCCCCTAGTGCGCTCCGGCACCTGGGACGGTTCTAAAGTTCATGAAGACCACATTGAGTTCCTCCACCGGATCCGTTGGCTTCCCGGCGAGGATCGTGTGCAGGTGCGTCTTGCGCCGGAGGGGGAGATTTCCCCTGCACCGCAGGAGGGCGAGCGGGTCATCTTCCGCTTGCACTACCTGTGCGGGCTGGGGCTGCCGGCGTGCAGTTTTTTCCGGTCCTTCCTGGAGTTCTACGGTCTCCAGCCGCACCACCTCACCCCCAACGCAGTGGTGCTGCTGTCCGCCTTCGTGGCCCTGTGCAAAGGCTTCCTCGGAGTCCTCCCCACCCTCGAGCTCTGGGGGGAGTTCTTCTTCTCCAAGCTCGGCACCCAGGCCACGGGCGTGCCGGCTCAGTGCGGCGCCTTCATCGTCGTGCGAAGGTCAGGGGCCGACAATCCCTTCCCCTCCATCTCACTGATAAAGTCAGTGAAGATGTGGCAGAGATCCTACTTCTACGTCAGGAACATCACCACGAGGGGCGACTGGGTCAACCTGCCGCCTTTCGAAGCCGGCCCGCCGGCTGGGAGACTGCCCAACTGGTCGTACCGGGCTAGGTCGCTGATGCCTGCTGGAGCCGGCGCCATCACGCGACTCTGAGTGATGACGCAGTCAGAGGGTCTGACTGGTCCGGACCTACTGGCCACCTTCATTTTGCGCCGAGTTCTCCCACTCCAAGGCCGCCCTCACATGATATGCCAGATGAGCGGGCACCGTGACCCGAGTCGGATGTGAACCAAGGACATGCCTCATGAAGAGGTGGCCTTCATGGTGAACTACCTCTCGAACAGCAGGCTCCTGTAGGACTGGCGATTCGCCAAGGAGCCGTACTCCCGCGCCAACCCCCCGCCCGTGGTGAGTCGCCTTTCTTTTCTTTCTTTAGATTGTCTTGTTCTTGCCGAGTTTTGTTTTGACCAGTTGGCTTTGGTTAGAATCCCCTTCTTCACCCACCAGCCGGCACCTCGGGGCCGACTTCAAGCCTTCGACTACCTTCGCCGACTGGCCTGAAGACAACACTGAGGGAGAAGTCGCGCCTCGCCATCGGCCAGGAGCCAGCCAGCCTGGCGTGGGCTCTTCTGCCGCGCCGGGCGCTCCAGGCGGCGGGAAGAAGCGCAGGGCCGTGCCGACCTTGTTCGGCAGTCGGCCGAAGAAGCCCAAGGGCTCGGCTGTGGCGACCCGGCGGGACAAGGCAGCCGCGAAGGCCATCCACTTCTGTAAGGAAGTGAAGAGCCACCGTTGGTCTCCGCGTAAGTATTCTGTCTTCAAAGTTTTATTCTTTCTTCGTGATTTGTCTGAGTCTCTGCTTGCCCCTCTTGCTTCAAGGCTCCCCTCTCTCTTGAGCGGGTCGCCGCCACCTCGATCATGGGGTTAGCGGAGACGTCTGCCACCACTTGGCGGATTGACCCCGCTGCTGACCTCCGGGAGGCGACGGAGCAGAATGCGCAGGAGAAGCGTTATACGTCTCCAACATATCTATAATTTTTGATTGCTCCATGCTACTTTATCTACTGTTTTGGACTATACTGGGCTTTATTTTCCACTTTTATATTATTTTTGGGACTAACCTATTAACCGGAGGCCCAGCCCAGAATTGCTGTTTTTTTGCCTATTTCAGTATTTCGAGGAAACAGAATATCAAACGGAGTCCAAATGGAATGAAACCTTCGGGAACGTGATCTTCTCACCGAACGAGATCCAGGAGACTTGGACCCTACTCCAAGAAGTTTCCGGGGAGGTCACGAGGGTGGAGGGCGCGCCCCCCTGCCTCGTGGGCCCCTTGGAGCTCCACCGACGTGCTCCTTCCTCCTATATATACCTACGTACCCCCATTAGACCAGAGGGGAGCCAAAAACCTAATTCCACCGCCGCAACTTCCTGTATCCATGAGATCCCATCTTGGGGCATGTTTCGAAGCTCCGTCGGAGAGGGCATCCATCACGGAGGGCTTCTACATCAACACCATAGCCCTTCTGATGAAGTGTGAGTAGTTTACTTCAGTCCTTCCGGTCCATAGCTAGTAGCTAGATGGCTTCTTCTCTCTTTTTGGATCTCGATACAATGTTCTCCCCCTCTCTCGTGGAGATCTATTCGATGTAATCTTCTTTTTGCGGTGTGTTTGTTGAGACCGATGAATTGTGGGTTTATGATCCAACTTATCTATGAATAATATTTGAATCTTCTCTGAATTCTTTTATGTATGATTGAGTTATCTTTGCAAGTCTCTTCGAATTATCTGTTTGGTTTGGCCAACTAGATTGGTAGTTCTTGCACTGGGAGAAGTGCTTAGCTTTGGGTTCAATCTTGCGGTGTCCTTACTCAGTGACAGAAAGAGTTGCAAGGCACGTATTGTATTGTTGCCATCGAGGATAACAAGATGGGGTATTTATCATATTGCATGAATTTATTCCTCTACATCATGTCATCTTGCTTAAGGCATTACTCTGTTTTTAACTTAATACTCTAGATGCATGCTGGATAGCGGTCGATGAGTGGAGTAATAGTAGTAGATGCAGGCAGGAGTCGGTCTACTTGTCATGGACGTGATGCCTATATACATGATCGTACCTAGATAACCTCATAACTATGCTCAATTCTATCAATTGCTCAACAGTAATTTGTTCACCCACCGTAGAATATCTATGCTCTTGAGAGAAGCCACTAGTGAAACCTATGGCCCCCGGGTCTATTCTCATCATATCAATCTCCATTACTTTATTTTGCTTGTTTTGCTTTTACTTTTTACTTTGCATCTTTATACCAAAAATACCAAAAATATTATCTCTATCAGATCTCACTCTCGTAAGTGACCGTGAAGGGATTGACAACCCCTAAGCGTTGGTTGCGAGTTGCTACCATTTTGTGCAGGTACGAGGGACTTGCGCGTGACCTCCTACTGGATTGATACCTTGGTTCTCAAAAACTGAGGGAAATACTTACGCTACTGTGCTGCATCACCCCCTCCTCTTCGGGGAAAACCAACGCTAGCTCGAGACGTAGCAAGAAGGATTTCTGGTGCCGTTGCCGGGGAGGCCTACGCGAAGTCAAGTCAAGATTTACTCTCCCGTCAACGAGCCATTTCTGGCGCCGTTGCCGGGGAGGCCTACGCCAAGTCAAGTCAAGATTTACTCTCCCGTCAACGAGCCATTTCTAGCGCCATTGCCGGGGAGGCGTACGCCAAGTCAAGTCAAGATTTACTCTCCCGTCAACGAGCCATTTCTGGCGCCGTTGCCGGGGAAGCTTACGCAAAAGTCAACATACCAAGTACCCATCACAATCACTATCTCTCGCATTACATTATTTGCCATTTGCCTCTCGTTTTCCTCTCCCCCACTTCACCCTTGCCATTTTATTCGCCCTCTCTTTCCCTTTGCCTTTTGTTTGCTCGTGTGTTAGTTTGCTTGCTTGTACATCACGATGGCCTTACCTAATTTTGGTGATCTTCACCTTAAAAGCCTAGTAGATGTCGAAAACAATGTCAGGAAGTTTATGGTCTTGCAATTTGAGCATAATAATTTCTTTAGAAACGAGCTTAAGGAACAAAAGAGTTTTATGAGTTATATGAATAAAGAGCTCGATGATATGTCCAAAGAATTTGATGGTGTAAGAGCCCAAATTGCTCATCTTGAAAAAATGACCGCTGAAATTTCGGATATGCATGCCACCTTAGTCAATAAGATGGCCGCTAAACCGAGTAACTATGAAAATTAAGATGAAGATCTGAAAGTTATTGACGTGTCGCCTATTAAATCATTGTTTTTCAATGTGAATCTTGATGAATCTGATTATGATCTTCCCTTACCTAGAAGGCGTTCTAAGAATTCTGAGTTTTTAGATCCTGATGATGAAATTGATAAAAAAAGGGATTGAAAGAAATAAAAATCTAGATATTGCTAAACCCACTATTTTGGATCTCAATGAATTTAACTATGAAAATTGCTCTTTAATTGATTGTATTTCCTTGTTGCAATCCGGGTTAAATTCTCCTCATGCTTATAGGCGAATTAAGGCCTTTACCGAACACATTGTTGACGCCTTAATGCAATCTTATGAAGAAAAGCTTGAGTTGAAAGTTTCTATCCCTAGAAAACTCCATGATGAGTGGGAACCTACAATTAAGATTAAAATTAAAAATTACGAGTTTTATGCTTTGTGTGATTTGGGTGCTAGTGTCTCTACTATCCCCAAAGCTTTGTGTGATTTCCTAGATTTCCGTGACTTTGATGATTGCTCTCTAAACTTGCATCTTGCGGATTCCACTATTAAAAAGCCTATGGGAAGAATTAATGATGTTCTTATTGTTGCAAATAGAAATTATGTGCCCGTAGATTTTATCGTTCTTGATATAGATTGCAATCCTTCATGTCCTATTATTCTTGGTAGACCTTTCCTTAGAACGATTGGTCCAATTATTGATATGAAGGAAGGGAATATTAAATTCCAATTTCCCTTAAAGAAGGGCATGGAACACTTTCCTAGAAATAAAATAAAATTACCATATGAATCTATCATGAGAGCCACTTATGGATTGCCTACTAAACATGGCAATACCTAGATCTATCCTTGCTTTTCTGTCTAGCTAGGGGCGTTAAACGATAGCGCTTGTTGGGAGGCAACCCAATTTTATTTTGTGTTTTTTGTTTTTGGTTCTGTTTAGGAATAAATAATCCATCTAGATTCTGTTTAGATGTGGTTTTATCTTTTAATTAGTGTTTGCGCCAAGTTAAACCTATTAGATCTTCTTGGAAGATAGTTATTTGATCTTGCTGTAATTTCCAGAATCTTTGCGCTCAGTGCCCGAATTGTCAAAAATCACCAGAGCGTGATAAAATAGTGATTCCAATTTCTGCTGATCAATAAACAAATTTCCCAGGTCTTCTAATTTTGGTAGAATTTTTTGGGTTCCAGAAGTTTTAGTTAGTAACAGATTACTACAGACTGTTCTGTTTTAGACAGATTCTGTTTTGCGTGTGTTGTTTGCTTATTTTGATGAATCTATGGCTAGTAAAATAGTTTATAAACCATAGAGAAGTTGTAATACAGTAGGTTTAACACCAATACAAATAAAGAACAAGTTCATTACAGTACCTTAAAGTAGTCTTTTGTTTTCTTTCTGTAACGGAGCTCACGAGATTTCTATTGAGTTTTGTGTTGTGAAGTTTTCATGTTTTGGGTGAATTCTTTTGATGGATTATGGAACAAGGAATGACAAGAGCCTAAGATTGGGGATGCCCATGGCACCCCCAAGATAATCCAAGGACACCAAAAAGTCAAAGCTTGGGGATGCCCCGGAAGGCATCCCCTCTTTCGTCCACTTCCATCGGTAATTTACTTGGAGCTATATTTTTATTCACCACATGATATGTGTTTTGCTTGGAGCGTCTTGTATTATTTGTGTCTTTGCTTGTTAGTCTACCACAACCATCCGTTCTGTACACACCTTTTGATAGATCCATGCATGAATTGAAATTTGTTAGAATACTCTATGTGCTTCACTTATATCTTTTGAGCTTGATAGTTTACTCTATGTGCTTCACTTATATCTTTTTGAGCGTGATAATTTTTGCTCTATTGCTTCACTTAGATCTTTTAGAGCACGGTGGTGGTTTGTTTTAAAGAAACTTGATCTCTCATGCTTCACTTAGATTATTTTGAGAGTCGTTAATAGCATGGTAATTTGCTTAATGTTAATATACTTGGTATTCAAGATATGTGAAACTTTCTTTTTAGTGGGTTGAATACTAAGATAAGTTTGATGCTTGATAATTGTTTTGAGTTATGGAGGTGATAATATCATAGTCGTGCTAGTTGAGTAGTTGTGAATTTGAGAAATACTTGTGTTGAAGTTAGTAATTCCCGTAGCATGCACGTATGGTTAAAGTTGTGTAACAAATTTGAAGCATGAAGTGTACCTTGCTTGTGCATCCTTATGAGTGGCGGTTGGGGACGAGCGATGGTCTTTTCCTACCAATCTATCCCCCTAGGAGCATGCGAGTAGTACTTGATTTTTGATGACTTCTAAATTTTTGCAATAAGTATATGAGTTCTTTTGACTAATGTTGAGTCCATGGATTATACGCACTTTTACCTTTCCGCCATTTGCTAGCCTCTTTGGTACCGTGGATTGCCCTTTCTCACATTGAGAGTTGGTGCAAACTTCGCCGGTGCATCCAAACCCCGTGATATGATATGCTCTTTCACACATAAACCTCCCTATATCTTCCTCAAAACAGCCACCATACCTACCTATCATGGCATTTCCATAGCCATTCCGAGATATATTGCCATGCAACTTCCATCATCATCATCATCATGACATGCTTTACTTTTGTCATATTGCCATTGCATGATCTTGTAGTTGACATCGTATTTGTGGCAAATCCACCATGCATTATTTTTCATACATGTCACTCTTGATTCATTGCACCATCCCGGTACACCGCCGGAGGCATTCATATAGAGTCATATCTTGTTCTAGTATCGAGTTGTAATCATTATGTTGTAATCAATAGAAGTGTGATGATCATCATTATTAGAGCATTGCCCAATCAAAAAAAGAGAGAAAGGCCAAAAAGGAAAAAAAGAAAGGCCCAAAAAAAAGAGAGAAAATAAAAAGGGCAATGCTACTATCTCTTTTTCCACACTTGTGCTTCAAAGTAGCACCTTGTTCTTCATGTAGTGAGTCTCATATATTGTGCGTCAAAGTAGCACCATGATTTTCATATATTGAGTCTCATAAGTTGTCTTGTTCGTACTAGTGGGAATTTTTCATTATAGAACTTGTCTTGTATATTCCAATGATGGGCTTCCTCAAAATGCCCTAGGTCTTCATGAGCAAGCAAGTTGGATGCACACCCACTAGTTTTCTTTTGTTGAGCATTCTTAGCTCTAGTGCATCTGTTGCATGGCAATCCCTACTCCTTGCATTAACATCAATTGATGGGCATCTCCATAGCTCATTGATTAGCCTTGTTGATGTGAGACTTTCTCCTTTTTTCTCTTCTCCACACAATCCCCATCATCATATTCTATACCACCCATAGTGCTATGTCCATGGCTCGCGCTCATGTATTGCGTGAAGGTTGAAAAAGTTTGAGATTATTTGAGTATGAAACAATTGCTTGGCTTGTCATCGGGGGTATAGAAGTTGGGAACATCTTTGTGTGACGAAAATGAAGCATAGCCTAACTATATGATTTTGTAGGGATGAACTTCCTTTGGCCATGTTATTTTGAGATGACATAATTGTTTGATTAGTATGCTTGAAGTATTATCATTTTTATGTCAATATGAACTTTTGTCTTGAACCTTTCGGATCTGAATATTCATACCATGATTAAGAAGATTTACATTGAAATTATGCCAAAGTATCACTCCGCATCAAAAATTCTCTTTTTATCATTTACCTACTCGAGGACGAGCAGGAATTAAGCTTGGGGATGCCTGATACGTCTCCAACGTATCTATAATTTTTGATTGCTCCATGCTACTTTATCTACTATTTTGGACTATATTGGGCTTTATTTTCCACTTTTATATTATTTTTTGGACTAACCTATTAACCGGAGGCCCAGCCCAGAATTGTTGTTTTTTTGCCTATTTCAGTATTTCGAGGAAACAGAATATCAAACGGAGTCCAAACGGAATGAAACCTTCGGGAACGTGATCTTCTCACCAAACGTGATCCAGGAGACTTGGACCTTACTCCAAGAAGTTTCTGGGGAGGTCACGAGGGTGGAGGGCGCGCCCCCCCTGGGCGCGCCCCCTGCCTCGTGGGCCCCTCGGAGCTCCACCGACGCGCTCCTTCCTCCTATATATACCTACGTACCCCCATTAGACCAGAGGGGAGCCAAAAACCTAATTCCACCACCGCAACTTCCTGTATCCACGAGATCCCATCTTGGGGCCTGTTCCGGAGCTCCGCCTGAGAGGGCATCCATCACGGAGGGCTTCTACATCAACACCATAGCCCTTCCGATGAAGTGTGAGTAGTTTACTTCAGACCTTCGGGTCCATAGCTAGTAGCTAGATGGCTTCTTCTCTCTTTTTGGATCTCAATACAATGTTCTCCCCCTCTCTCGTGGAGATCTATTCGATGTAATCTTCTTTTTGCGGTGTGTTTGTTGAGAACGATGAATTGTGGGTTTATGATCCAACTTATCTATGAATAATATTTGAATCTTCTCTGAATTCTTTTATGTATGATTGAGTTATCTTTGCAAGTCTCTTCGAATTATCCGTTTGGTTTGGCCAACTAGATTGGTAGTTCTTGCAATGGGAGAAGTGCTTAGCTTTGGGTTCAATCTTGCGGTGTCCTTACTCAGTTACTGAAAGAGTTGCAAGGCACGTATTGTATTGTTGCCATCGAGGATAACAAGATGGGGTATTTATCATATTGCATGAATTTATTCCTCTACATCATGTCATCTTGCTTAAGGCGTTACTCTATTTTTAACTTAATACTCTAGATGCATGCTGGGTAGCGGTCGATGAGTGGAGTAATAGTAGTAGATGCAGGCAGGAGTCCGTCTACTTGTCACGTACCTGATGCCTATATACATGATCATACCTAGATAACCTCATAACTATGCTCAATTCTATCAATTGCTCAACAGTAATTTGTTCACCCACCGTAGAATATCTATGCTCTTGAGAGAAGCCACTAGTGAAACCTATGGCCCCCGGGTCTATTCTCATCATATCAATCTCCATTACTTTATTTTGCTTGTTTTGCTTTTACTTTTTACTTTGCATCTTTATACCAAAAATACCAAAAATATTATCTCTATCAGATCTCACTCTCGTAAGTGACCGTGAAGGGATTGACAACCCCTAAGCGTTGGTTGCGAGCAGCCAGCGGACCCTCCGGTTCCGCTGACCGAAGACGAGGCCGTGGCGAGGCTACTCCTCCAAGTCGGCTCGCCAATGCGCCGTCGTCTGGAGAAGGCGACTTCGGCACCCCGCCCCTGGAAGCTGGCACTGCCAGCTCGGCGGCCCTAGACGCCGAAGCAACGAGTGCCGCACCTATTGGGTGGGTGCGAGGAGGCGGCACAGGGCCGCTAAACTGGGCGCTCCTGGACGTCCAGGCGAAGCTCCGTGCTAAGGGCGACGCTCTCCAGAGTTGCACCAAGGCGTTCCTAGCGTCACGGGCAGCCGTCCGGGTATGTTTTTTTCCTTTGGTCTTTGTTTTCTTGTTCCTCTCTGTGGGGGCGCGCCAGCGCACCCACTGGGTGTAGTCCCCGTGTTTCGGGCCGGCTGCTGAGCAGCCGGCCCGGAACTCCAACTGATGAACTTCTGGGTACTAACTTTGTCTGAAATGCTTGTCGCAGGATTACCACAACCTCCGCGTCACTGCCTTCAACTGTAACGTTGAAGAGCTAGGCAAGCGGACCGCCGACTTGGCGGAGAGCCGGAGTAAGTCCTTTTTTCTTCTCTGCGGGGTCGCGCTAGCGCACCCGCGGGCTGTAGTCCCCGAGATTCGGGCCGACTGCTGAGCAGTCGGGCCGGATCTCCCCGGCGACCTACTTTATTGACGACTGTTATCTTTCTTCCTTTTCTTTAGGAGCCAACGCTGCTCTTCAACAGCAGCTGAGCGAAGCCAACTCCGCCCTGCGCGCCAAAGGGGAGGAGTGCAGCAGGCTCGCCACAGAGCGCGATCTGCTAGCCACTCAGTTGGCAGAGCAGAAGGAGCTGCTTGTGAAGTCGTAGAGGGAGGCGGAGGAGACGGAAACCGCCCTCTTGGCCGAGTTCGCGAGCGAGCGCTCCTCCTGGTCTGATAAGGAGGCGCTGCTGTCCTCCGGCTTCCATGAGATTGAAGACATCGTTGATGGTGAGTCTCTTTATTTTCTTTCTTCGAGCTGCCGATTTAAATCGTGCCGACTCCTGGTTTTTGACTAGCTTCCTCGTTTCCTCGCGTCTTTGCAGACTTCTTCCCTGGGCAGTCGCAGGCCGCCATCCAAGCCATCGAGGCCGACCGTGAAAGTCGGAGGGCGGAGGGCGCAGAGATCGCCGCCAATGCCCCCCGAACTCTTGACAAGCACATCCTGAGAATCAAGGCTCGCCTCCGGCCGGCTCACCGGATGCTTCGCCGGCTTCAGCGCGCCGGTGCCCAGGCGATTGCTGCCCTTTGGCCAGATATGCAGGCTCCGCGCACCCCCAGCCTAACGGCCAACTAGCTGGAGGTCGCGGCTGGTCGTCTTGAGGCCTGGAAGGGCTCTTCGGCCCGGGCTGGAGCGCGCCGGGCCTTGGAGTTCGTCAAGGCATGGTACCCGGGGCTGGATCTAGACCGGTTGGCCACGCTTCGGTCGGAGGCCCAGCCGGAGCTGGCAGCTGCGGAAGATGCCCTCATCAAACATGTTGCAGCGATTGCCGAGTACACTGACACCAGCATCTTCGTCCCCGAGTGGTCTGAAGACGACGAGGAGGTACCGCTGGAGTGGTTTGGGATGAACCCAGACTACGGCGAAGACTCGGCGGAGGTGATTGGCTCCAGCGTCGAGGAGGAGGACGAGGCGGAGGATGGAGGCGAGGTGAAGGCACCAAAAGACGGAGCAGACGGCCAGCCTCAGCCCGACCGCGCCTCCAGCAATGAGCCGCGTGCGATCGAGTCGACTGCTGTCGGAGGTGATCAAGCCGAGACTAGCCAGTCGGCTGCCCCGACGCCTGACGCTGGCGCCTCCTCCGATCCTCCAAATCTGATTGCTGCCTCCTAAGCTGCCGTTGTATCTTTTATTTTATCTGCTTCAGTAGTCTTTGAAGAACTTGTTAATTCACACAATTCCACCCGCGGGGTGTATTTTGAACCTCTACTCGACAATTTGGCCAAGGGCCTATGTTATGTAAATATATATATCTATCTTTTCTTGCTCATTGTTCTTTTGGCTTTTTCCTTTACCGCTTTCTCTTAGTTGCCTGCCTTGCCAATCGGCCAGCCGCTCTGCGGACTGTTGCTGGATCAAGTCCTAGGCTACTTTGGGAAAGCAAGTACTTAGCCAATTTCAAGATTTTTTTTGAGCAAATTGGATAGGAAGCGGCAGTTCGACTATCCGAGAGTCGGTTTGCGAGAAAGGCTGGAAGCCGTCTTGAGCTATGTTTTATGCTTTGAGTCCTTAGCCATTTTTCATGTGAACGCCCATTCTACCTTACTGATGCCCACCGTACAGTCGCTCTGCGAGCTGTGGCTTCTGACAGGAGACGGTTTGGGCGTTTACACACTACTTTTCCGACTGTAGGAAGCATTTCATAGTGCAAGGCGGCAAGTCCCCAGGCCGATTTGTCGAGCCTGGTGCCAAACAGCATAAAAGGGACTAACATACTTGCAGTCATAATTTTTATCATACAGACAAAAGAGGGCAGTCCCCGAGCTCGCCTCGGGGGGGCCGAAGTCTTGGTTCTTTAATACAAAAGCGTGGTACATACTGCATCAGCTGTAAAACCTTCGGAGGAGATTTGCATTCCATGGCCGCTCTGTCTCCTTGCCAGAGTCATCCCTCTTGCATGCTCGGGGCTTCTGAGCGTCGATCAGGTAGTAGGAATTGTTGCCCAGTACTTTGCTAATGATGAAAGGGCCTTCCCAAGGCGCCGACAGCTTGTGCTGGCCGGCTGTTCGCTGGATCAGCCGGAGCACAAGGTCGCCTTCTTGGAAAGATCTTGGCCTGACCTTCCTGTTGTTGTACCGGCGCAGGTCTACTGGTAGATGCTGGACCGGCTGAGTGCCAACAGCCGGCCCTCTTCCGGCAGATCGACGCCGTCTTGTCGTGCTTCTTCTGCGTCCTCCTCGGTGTACATGGTGACTCGTGGGGAGTCGAACTCTATGTCCGTTGGGATGACGGCTTCGGCACCATGGACGAGGAAGAAGGGCATGAAGCCGGTTGACTTGTTTGGAGTCATGCGCAGACTCCAAGGACGGCTGGCAGCTCATCGAGCCAACAGCCAGCCGAGCGCTCCAGAGGCTCGATCCACCGAGGGTTGATGCCGGACAGGATGAGGCCATTTGCTCGCTCCACTTGGCCGTTTGACTGCGGGTGGGCTACGCACGCTAGGTCCAGTCGGATGCCCTGTGTTGCGCAGAAACGGGCCAAGGCACCTTTGGCAAAATTGGTGCCATTGTCGGTGATGATGCTGTGTGGTATGCCGTACCGAATTGTGATATCGGTGATGAAAGTCACGGCAGTCGGACCGTTCAGTTTCTTAATTAGCTTCGCTTCTATCCACTTGGTGAACTTGTCCACTGCGCAAAGTAGGTGAGTTAAACCACCTCGTGCTGTCTTGAATGGTCCCACCATGTCTAGACCCCAAACTTGTTCACCAGGAATTTGAGGATGGGCTGGGCCCATGAGGGTGCTGCTATTTCTTCGACTACCAGAACTACGACTTGGACGAGGGCGGCTGGGCTGGGAGGCGGCGGGTTGGAGTCAACAGCCGCTTGCTGGGTTGATGAAGTCCCCAGGCCGACTGGCGCGGTCCTTGGGCCGAGTTCTGGAATCTTCGAGTCCGCCACCGCAGTCCCCGGGCCGGGTTCCGCAGTCCCTAGGCTAGCCTCAACTGTGGCGGCTCCGGAGTCATCTGCCGAGATCCTCATGCCGCCTGCCGGGGCTCTGGAGTCGGATCCGACGTCTTCGGGAGGAGCCGGTACGAAGATGGAGTCTGATTCTGGTGAGGGCTTGACGGACGGCTTGAGAAGGCGTTGAAGGGAAACACCAGATGGTATTGCTTGGCGGGTAGAGCCAATTCGTGCCAATGCATCTGCTTGGTCGTTGTCATTCCTTGGTATATGAAGGAACTCGCATCGTTCGAAATACCCGCTGAGTTGCTGCACGAGGAAACGGTAGCTCGCCATGTTTGCATCTTTAGCGTCCCAGTCGCCGGATGATTGCTGGACCACTAAGTCCGAGTCACCATAACACAAGATCCGACGGATGCCAAGCTCTTTGGCAAGCCGGAGCCCGTGGATGAGCGCCTCGTACTCGGTGACGTTATTGGAGGCGGCAAAGTGGATTTGCAGTGCATACTTGAGATTGTCTCCTTTGGGAGAGGTGAGGACGGCGCCGGCTCCCAAGCCAGTGCACATCTTGGAGTCGTCGAAATGCATCCGCCAATGGGTGGAATCAGGTGCTGGAGGAAAGGTACTGGGTCTCGGCCCAGTCGACGAGGAAGTCGGCCAGTGCTTGTGATTTGATAGCGGTGCGGGGCTAGTAGTAGATGGTGTAAGGAGCCAGCTCTATGGCCCACTTGGCCACTCGACCAGAAGCATCTCGGCTACCGATGATCTCGGCAAGTGGGGCCGTGCAGACCACCATGATTGGATGCTCTTGAAAGTCAGGCTTCAATTTCTTGGTAGCAAAGTGTACGCCATAGCACATCTTTTGGTAGTGGGGGTAGTTCTGCTTGGAGGTCGACAGTACCTCGCTCAGGTAATATACTAGTCTCTGGACAGGCTGCGCCTTGCCTTCCTCCTTGCGCTCCACTACAATGACTATGCTGACTACCCGGCTGGTGGCGGCGATGTACAGGAGCATAGGTTCCTTGGGAGTCGGAGCCGCCAGGACAGGCGGAGTAGTCAACATCTTCTTCAACTGGTGAAAAGCTTCGTCCGCCTTGTGGTTCCACTCAAAAAAAGTGGTCTTCTTCATGAGTTGGTATAAGGGGAGAGCTTTCTCGCCCAACCGACTGATGAATCGGCTGATGGACGCTAAGTAGCTGATGAACTTCTGCACATCCAGCAGTCGGCTGGGTACCTCCATTCTCTCGATGGCCTTGATTTTTACTGGGTTGCATTCTATGCCGCGTTCAGAGACCGGGAAACCTAGCAGCTGGCCGGTTGGTACTCCGAAGACACACTTCTCGGGGTTGAGCTTGATCTGGAACCGGCGCAGGTTCTCAAAGGTCTCTTTGAGGTCTTCCAGCAGTGTTCCACGATTTTCCGTTTTCACCACTACGTCGTCCACATAGACGTGGGCGTTCTTGCCGAGCTGCTTGAGGAGACACTTCTGCATTCAACGCTGAAGGGTGGCGCCGGCATTCCTCAAGCCGAACATCATGGTGAGGTAGCAGAATGCTCCAAACGGCATGATGAAGGCGGTCTTCAATCTGTCAGCCGGGTTCAGCTTGATCTGGTGATATCCTGAGTATGCATCCAAGAAACTCAACAGCTCGCATCCGGCTGTGGAGTCTATCACCTGATCGATTCTTGGTAGAGCAAACGGGTCCTTGGGGCAGGCCTTGTTGAGGCTCGTGTAGTCAATACACATTCGCCACTGCTTGTTCTTCTTTAGTACCAGGACTAGATTTGCCAGCCACTCCGAAAAGAAAACTTCCATAATGAAGCCGGCTGCTAGGAGTCGGGCTATCTCTTCTCCGACAACTCTTCTCTTCTCTTCTAATAAGCGGCGCAGGGGCTGCCTGACCGGCTTTGCATTAGATCGGACATGTAACTTGTGCTCGGCGAAATCCGTCGGTACACCTGCCATGTCTTTGGGGGACCATGCGAAGATGTCCCGATTCTCACGGAGGAAATCGAGGAGCTCGCCTTCCTATTTGTTGTCGAGGTTTGCACCTATGACGGCGTACCTCTCTGGGTGCTCCGGATCCAAGGGTATCTTCTTTGTCTCTTTAGCCGGCTTGAATGAACCCTCGGCCTCCGACTCTTTTGGGCTGGGCGATACCTCAGGCTGCTTGCCGGCCATCACCACAACTCGCTCAAGGAGCCGCTTCTCAGCCACGATTACCAGGGACTCGGCAAGCCGACTGCTCTCAGCTGCGCAAGCAGACGACTTCCGGTAGTCGCCTGCCACAGTCAGAATTCCCCTGGAACTGGGCATCTTCATCTTGAGGTAAGCCTAGTGGGGGACCGCCATGAACTTGGCCAAGGTGGGTCTGCCAAGTAGCGCATGGTATGGGCTCTCAAGGTCCACCACCTCAAACCAAACAGACTCTCTTCGGAAGTGATCTTTGTCCCCAAAGAGGACGTCCATCAGGATCTTGCTGATCGGCGAGCAGGAAAGCCCAGGTACAATGCCGTGGAACACTATCCGGCTGCTCTAAAGTTGTCTTTGCTTGATTCCTAACTTCTCCATGGTATCCTTGTACAGGATATTGATGCTGCTGCCCCCGTCTATCAGAACTCGCGAGAAACACGTGGCCCGTTTGTCCATAGCAAAGGTGGCGTCCAGGACCAAGGCGTAGGAGCCCGGACTCGGCATCACTTCTGGGTGGTCAGCCCTGCTCCAACTGATGGGCTTCTCAGACCAGTGCATGAACTCTGGTGTCTCTGAGGCTACTGCGTTCACCTCTTGTCGCTGCAGCCGCCTGCTGCGTCGATCATGAGCCATACTAGAGAACACCACATAGGCTCCGTGTTCTTCAGGGTATTCGTCTTGTACTGCGCTGACTGGCCTGACTGCTGGCTACTAGGGCGGAGGCGGAGGCGGCTGCCCAGCAGGCGGGGGTGGCAGGAGGCCGTCTCCCTTGGCGATCCTGGTGAGCCAGTGGCACTTCCGGGTGGTGTGATTCGACGGCTTTGCGCCGCTGTGGAACTTGCAAGGTCCATCCAAGGTCTGCTCATAGGAGAAGGCCAGCAACCAGTTAGGCTTGCCGCCTTTCTGTCGCTTGGGCGGAGGCTGCTCTTTTGGCTGCTGGGCTTCAACGATCGCGACCTGCCGGCTGCTGGAAGCCGGCTGCGGGGCCTTGCGCTTGTTGTCGCCCTGCTGTTCGCCGGCCGTCGTCTGCCGCCGGAGTTCTTGGAGCTTGAGGAGCCACTTTGCCAGTTGTGCTGATTTGAATTTCCGCCTTCATTGAGGAGTCGGCCGTGGCGTACTTGTCCGCTATGATCAGCAGCTCGTCGAGGGTTTCTGGCTCGTCGCAGAGGAGCTTGTGCTTGAGGAGGGTGCCTTCTCGGCACCCGGCTGTGAAGTTCTCGATGGCCTGCACCTCGTGCACGCCCTCGCAGGAGTTCCAGAGCTCAGCCCAACGCGTGAGGTAGTTGCGAGTCGACTCGTCAGGACCTTGCACGCACAAGGAGAGCTGACGAGGCTTGGGAGGACGCTTGTACGTGCTGGTGAAGTTGCGGACGAACGCTTCGGTGAAGTCGACCCAGCTGTTGATGCTGTGGGGCTTTAGGCTGTTCAGCCATGTCCGGGCCGTGCCCTGGAGCATGAGCGGAACGTACTTTACGGTGACACGCTTGTTGCCGTTTGCTATGCTGACAGCCGTGGAGTAGTTGACTAGCCAGTCTTCCGGCTTCACGGAGCCGGTATACTTGGGCGTGTCTCTTGGGAGCGTGAACCCTCTAGGAAAGGGCTCGTCCCGAATGCGGGGCCCGAAACAAGGCGGACCCAGCTCGTCTTCTTCTTCCAGCGCCAGGGACCGGTGAAGTCGGTCGATCCGGTGGCGGGCGTCATTCTCTCCAACTCCCTCTCGACGGCCAAGGTGGTCACCGAGAGTTGGATGGTCAACAGGCGGCGGGGAGACTCGCCTCTCCTTACGGGGAGGGGGAGGCGGACAGTCGTCCCGTCATTCCACTGCTCTCGGGCGGCCATCTCGGTCGTGCTCTATGGTAATGCGAGTCCGACTGGGGCTGACAGCCGGCTCCTTGTCCTTTCTTCCTCGGGCGCCGCCAGTCAGTGTCTGAGACGTCGCGCCTTGATCTCGGTGCGGGTCGTCATTTGGCCGCTGTGGAACCTCCGTGCGGCAGCCGGCCTCGTTCTGCGCCGCGGCCGCGTCGAGGAGCCGCTGGACTCACTCCATCATGAGGCGGCATTCTTCGCCCTCGAAATTGTCCAACTCATCCACCGCTGCCTGGGCGGCTCAGATGTTCTCCGCTGGTGTAGCGTACATGGGGAGGCTAGCCCCAAACAGGCTGGCGATGGCTACACCGCGCTATTGGACCGCGCCAAGGCGGCTGGGCCCTGCCGGGACCGGCGAGCCGCCAACGGCGCGATCCATCTCCCGCTGGTAAGCTTCTGAAAAGCGTCTCATGCTGGCCAGCTTCTTCGCACCTTCAACGAGCTGAAGGTGGCGCGCTTCTAACGTCTCTGCATCAGCATTTTCCGAAATGGGCGCAGTTAGGTCTTGCAGAGCCGCGCCGAGTGAGTCGGGCGCTCCTCCGCCAGGGAACTCGTTATGACTGATGACTAGCACCTCAGTGACGGTGCTTCCGTCGCTCTCTGCGTGGGGGAGAGGTTCGTCGTAGACCACCATGTTGGTGGGGAACGCGTCGAGCGACGCAGTGTCAGAGTCGACCAGCATCGGGTTGGTGGAGCCTATGGACTCCAAGTCTACGGCAGGCCCGCCGGAAACGTGGAGTTGATCGAGGAGGCCCGTGAGGAGGTTCTCGGGGCCGCCCGTGCCTGCGTCAGACACAGGTTCGTCGGAGAGGCGGACCTTGCCGACAAGTTCGGCCAAGGAGCTGCAGCGCGTCGATGCAAACTTTGTCTGGCGTGCCTGGCTGGCTTCGCTCGCCAGGGACGAAAAGGGTTCCCGTCCAGAACAGATCTCCGGACGGCGGTGCACCAGGCCCCATAGTGGGCGCCAAATGTCGGGGGTTTGGTGCGTCATGTGCCAACGGATGGCTTATCATGGTGGCGGCGAGTAGAACGTCGCCGGTGCCTGGAAATGGGATGAGGCGAAGACATGCACGCCGGCGAATCTTACCCAGCTTCAGGGCTCTCCGGGGAGATAATACCCCTACTGCTGCTGTGCGGGGTCTCCGCATGATCACTATGGCCAAGTGTATACACGGTTGCTCCTTGAGCTGTTTCTTAGTGATAGAGGCTAAGGTGTCCCGATGTTTCGATGAGATGGTGGCTATCGTTTTCTGTGGGAGTCGACCATGACGATCCGACTACGAACGTGCGAGATGTCGTGCCTTAGCAATCGCTAAACCAACTTCCAAGGGTTATTGACCATGCCGGAGCATGATCAACCTGACCACGAGGGTCTGTTTCCTGCGAGCAAACGAAGAACAAGCAAGAAACTGAGATTGCAATCGGGATATTGCGAATATAAGATGAAAACTTTATTGATCAAGGTGGGGTTCTGTGACGTCTTGGTCTGGTCGTTGGACACAAACGAAGTACGCGAAGTTGCAGCTATGGCGAACTTTTGATCTAAACAAAACCCAAAGTCTAAACGATACCCTAAGGGCTGTATATATGGAGGAAGAGGGGGGAATTTCGTGGCCCTTGAGGGTGGGGTCCGAAACCAACCCTGACTCTTGTTTCCCCACACATACGGACTCTAGAAATAGCCTATACTTAAGTATTTCGAAATTACATGGGCCTGGCCCATTAATAAGGTGACGCAGCACCTAGAATAGCCTATGGACGAATATTATGAAGTGGCATCTTGTATATTTCGTCCAAGGCTTCATGCACTCCTTATGGCGGCTTCAAAGTCCTGAAATCATCACTTGTAACTCCGTTCTTGATCCCCTTGCGCATGCCATCAACTCCATGCGTGTTCTTGCTCCAATGTTCATCCTTCTCCAAGCTAGGCCCTTCATTTGTAAGCAAAACAAATGTATCCAATTTAGGCAGCATCATAATCTCATGAACATTAGAATCATTACCAAGAAACGAAAGTACCTGGTAATTTAATTGGCGTGCGCGAGCTCTAGTAATTGGTCCAGTATATGTAACAGTAGGGGCTGTGGGTGTAACAATGGTATTGATGTCCTCATCATCCTCCCCTTCTTGAAATGAAGTCGTCCTCGACGGAAGCGCATCTTCCTCACCCAAATAAGGCTTCAAATCTGCAATGTTAAAAGTGGGACTAACCCCAAAATCTACAGGTAGCTCAAGTTTATATGCATTATCATTTATTTTCTCTAACACCTTAAAAGGACCATCAGCACGTGGCATTAGCTTTGATTTGCGCAGATTAGGAAATCTATCTTTACGCAAATGTAACCAAACAAGATCTCCAGGCGCAAACACAACATGTTTTCTACCCTTATCTCCAGCAAGTTTATATTTAGCATTCATACGCTCAATGTTTTCCTTAGTTAACTCATGCATTTTTAAAATCAATTCAGAACGTTCTTTAGCATCAAAATTAACCTTCTCTGAAGATGGAAGAGGCAACAAATCAATAGGTGCACGAGGTAGGAAACCATACACAATTTCAAAAGGGCACATCTTAGTAGTAGAATGCAATGAACGATTATAAGCAAATTCAATATGAGGCAAGCATTCTTCCCACATTTTCTTGTTATTCTTCAAAACAGCCCTAAGCATAGTAGACAATGTTCTATTGACTACTTCAGTTTGTCCATCAGTTTGGGGGTGACAAGTAGTACTAAAAAGCAGCTTAGTCCCCAACTTAGCCCATAAACATCTCCAAAAGTGGCTAAGAAATTTAGTATCACGATCTGAAACAATAGTATTTGGCACACCATGTAAGCGAATAATTTCACGAAAGAACAAATCAGCAACATTAACAGCATCATCGCTTTTATGACATGGTATAAAGTGTGCCATTTTCGAGAACCTATCCACGACAACAAATATGCTATCCCTCCCCTTCTTTGTTCGAGGTAAACCTAAAACAAAGTCCATAGATATATCCTCCCAAGGAACACTAGGTACAGGCAAAGGCATATATAAACCATGAGGATTGAGTCGTGACTTAGCTCTTTGACATGTAGTGCAGCGAGCAACAAAACGCTCAACATCCCGTCTCATCTTTGGCCAAAAGAAATGTGTAGCAAGTATATCCTCCGTCTTCTTGACGCCAAAGTGTCCCATTAATCCTCCTCCATGCGCCTCCTGCAACAACAAAAGACGAACGGAGCTAGCTGGAATGCATAGCTTGTTAGCACGAAACACAAATCCATCGTTAAGAACGAACTTGTTCCAAGTTCTCCCTTCCTTACAATTCTGCAATACATCTTTAAATTCAGCATCATGAACATATTGATCTTTGATGGTCTCCAAACCAAATATTTTAAAGTCAAGTTGTGAAAGCATAGTATAACGACGAGACAAGGCATCAGCAATAACATTTTCTTTACCCTTCTTGTGTTTAATGACATAAGGGAAAGTCTCAATGAATTCAACCCATTTAGCATGTCTACGGTTCAGTTTTGCTTGACTTTTAATGTGTTTCAAAGATTCATGATCAGAATGTATAACAAATTCCTTGGGCCATAAATAATGTTGCCATGTTTCTAAGGTCCGAACAAGAGCATATAATTCTTTATCATAAGTAGAATAGTTCAGACTAGGCCCACTCAATTTTTCAGAAAAGTATGCAACAGGTTTTCCATCTTGTAATAACACACCTCCTAATCCAATTCCACTAGCATCACATTCAAGCTCAAAAGTCTTATTGAAATTAGGAAGTTGGAGTAAAGGAGCATGTGTCAACTTATCTTTCAATACCGTGAAGGCTTCTTCCTGTGCGGTACCCCAAACAAAAGGCACATCCTTCTTTGTAAGCTCGTTGAGAGGTGCAGCAATGGTGCTGAAATCTCTCACAAAACGCCTATAGAAACCAGCGAGGCCAAGGAAACTCCTCACTTGTGTGACCGTTTTGGGCTGCGGCCAACTCTCAATAGCTTCAATCTTGGCTTTATCAACTTCAATTCCCTGTGGAGTAACAACATAGCCAAGAAAAGATACTCGGTCGGTGCAAAAGGTGCACTTTCCAAGGTTTCCAAACAAACGTGCATCACGTAGAGCAATAAAAACAGCACGTAAATGTTCCAAATGTTCCTCCAAAGATTTGCTATAAATCAATATGTCATCAAAGTAAACTACCACAAATCGTCCAATGAAAGCACGTAAAACTTCGTTCATTAACCTCATGAAAGTACTAGGTGCATTAGTTAACCCAAAAGGCATGACTAACCACTCATATAATCCAAACTTAGTTTTAAATGCTGTTTTCCATTCATCACCCAATTTCATACGAATTTGATGGTATCCACTACGCAAATCAACTTTGGAGAATATTGTAGAGCCACTCAATTCATCAAGCATATCATCTAGCCTAGGAATAGGATGACGATAACGAATAGTAATATTATTAATGCCTCTACAATCAACGCACATACGCGACGTACCATCCTTTTTCGGCACTAAAATGATAGGAACAGCACAAGGACTAAGGGATTCGCGTATATAACCTTTGTCGAGCAGTTCTTGTACTTGACGCATAATCTCCTTCGTCTCCTCTGGATTGGTACGGTATGGTGCACGGTTGGGTAGCGAAGCACCGGGAATTAAGTCAATTTGATGCTCAATCCCTCGAATAGGTGGTAATCCCGGTGGCACGTCTTGTGGAAAGACGTCAGCGAACTCCTGCAAAATGTTAGTGACAGCAGGGGGCAAAGAGGAAGGCACGTCCTCGAATGAAAATAATGCCTCTTTGCACACAAAAGCATAGCAAACAGATTTGCTAAAATCTAGCTCATCAATATCAGATTTGGTGGCAAGTAAACATGCACTTTTCAATTTAATTTCAGAAACAACAGTAGATGGTTTATTATTAGGCTTCATTTGGTGCTCAAATTCTTTTGCCACAATCTGATTTTCACTCTTATTTGTCTCCTGTTTTGCTTTATTAGCTCTATTAATATCATCTTTCAAAATGGAATCAGGAGTCATAGGAAGCAAAGTAATATTTTTATCGTTATGAACAAGAGTATACTGATTGTTTCTACCATGGTGTACAGAATTTTTATCAAATTGCCATGGTCTACCAAGTAATAAGGAACATGCTTGCATAGGTACCACATCACAATCAACATAATCAGCATATGTAGA
Organism: Triticum aestivum; assembly: GCF_018294505.1. NCBI lineage: Eukaryota > Viridiplantae > Streptophyta > Magnoliopsida > Poales > Poaceae > Triticum > Triticum aestivum. The sequence continues at coordinate 669,419,911 of NC_057800.1, forward strand.
GATACTAAAATGCACACGAACAGTACGTGTTACCTTAACCTTGCCGCTGTTGTTGAACCATTGGATGTAGTAAGGATGTGGATGTGGTCTTGTGGTGAGAGATAGCTTCTCCACCATCTCCATGCTAGCCAAGTTATTGCAGCTCCCTCCATCTATGATCACGCGAACAGAACGTTCCTTCACAACTCCCTTTGTATGGAACAAATTATGCCTCTGATTTTGCTCAGCTTGTGTAACCTGCACACTCAAAACACGTTGAGCAACTAAACATTCATACCTGTCAGCATCTTCAGGAGCCATGTATTGCGTCTCATGATCAGAATCGTCTCCACCGTGTTCTTCACGTGTAATAAGAGCCAAAGTCTCCTCATCATAGTCACTAGCGGACTCATACCCACCATCCTCAGTAACAATCATCACACGCTTAGATGGGCATTCTCTCGCATAATGACCTCCACCCTTGCAACGTCGACAAATAATATCATGTGTTTGCCCTGTTGATGCCATGGATGAAGAAGAGCTCTTTGCAGGCCCAGAAGGTGTGCTCTTGGCAGATAGTGGTGATTGTGCCTGCTTTATTGTATCACGGTTGGAGGTGGCAGCCGACGGAGGCGCCGGTGTAGCAGAACGTGTGGAAGTAGATGATGCACGTGGTGTCCATGATGAAGGTCGACCTGCAGAAAAGTTAGTCCGCGCCAATGCCTGTCGATCCTGCACTTCACGTTCAGCTTTACAAGCAAGATGGAATAAACGAGTGATATTAGTATACTCCTTATACTCTAGAATCGTCTGAATCTCTCTATTTAATCCACCCATAAAACGTGCAAGCATAGCTTCATTCTCCTCAACAATACCACATCTAATCATGCCAGTTTGTAATTCCTGATAATATTCTTCTACAGAATTTTTTCCCTGTCTTAAGCGCTGCAATTTTTGAAGTAATTCACGTTGATAATATGGTGGAACCCAACGAGTACGCATAGCAGTTTTCAAAGCAGCCCAAGTAGCCGGAATAGGATATAATCTACAATGCTCAGACCACCAAACACATGCAAAACTAGTGAATGCACAAACAGCAGCAGGAACACGTCTCTCCTCGGGATATTGTAAACATGTAAATCGTTGTTCAGTTTCTAACTCCCAAGTAAGATATATATCAGGAACATATCTACCCTCAAATGGTGGAATATTCAATTTTAGTTTAGGGAGATGGTCATGATCTCGTACCTGAGGGTGAGCCCTACCATTGCCATTATTTGCATGTGGACGACCTGGTGGTTGCTGTGCTGGTGGTGGCACGTAGTTCTGATTTTGATCAACCTCATCCTCATAATCTCCCACATAATCATCCTCCTCCACATCAGCAGTAGGAGCCACAGAAGTATCAACAGCAGCACCAGCAGTTTGGCCCGACTGAAGAGGGACACGGCTCGCTCGGCGGAGGGCTGTTTCCCGACGTGGAGGTAGTCGATGTTGTTGCTGTTGTTGCAGAGGTGCGGCAGGAGCAGCCGGTGGTGGTGGTGGAAAACGCGAAAGCAATTCAGCAAACTTGTTATCGAGCTTTGTTTCAAACGTCTTCTCCATGCCATCTATCTTCTCCATGGCCTCTTCAAATCTGTTTATCACATCTTGCACCTGTCCACTCATCATTTGCTGAAACGTATCATGAAGCTCCTTGTTCGTCAAGTTCTCCCAGTCAGTCTCGTCGGCTTGTGATCCTGGCATGGTTAGCAGCAATAGAAACACACAAGAATATGATCCTACAGACTACTAACAAGTGGTGGTGGTGGCGGGTGTCACAAATCCGTCAAGCAAATCTCAAATTCTTACCAGTTCTTACCCAGCAGCAGGCGGTGATCGGCAACCGTTGTAGTCAAAACTCTCAAAAGCTTGGATAGAGCGATTGCCAGGGAGAGTCAAACGCACGACGTAGATGTATGTGGAGCTGGGAAGGCTTATAGTATGGTAGCAAAAAGGGTCAGCAATAATCAATTCAGAGATGCAAAGTTGAATAAACGCTCAACGACGGTACTGTGCTGGTCCTAGGCTAGACCGTGCTAGAGACGCGAGCCTAGAACACTAACAAAATCACGGCGCTGCACGTAAATAAGGGAAAAGCACACTCTGGAACTCTTTTTTTCGCTCTTTTTTTTGCGCTCCTTTTTTTTGCGCTCCTTTTTTTTGCGAAAAATCACTATAATGGCGAGTGTCTCAAAACTCTTCCCTCGTCAAACTGATAGGATGGGCACGAAATTTTTTTTTCACTTTTTTTCGGAAATCAGGGCAGCGACGACGAAAAAGTGCGACAAAAAATCACTATGATGGCACGTGGCTTAAAAGACTCAGAAAAACCTAAAAATAGGATAGGGAAAAAAATTTGCCCGTGAAAATTTTGGCCTAAAAACTGCCCGGGGGTCTCCAGACTTTTTTTTCCGAGACCTACGCAGGCAAGGAAACACGAATCGGAATTTAGATTGATCTCAAGAACAAACCTAATATGAGAAGAACTCGGATTGGTGGTGGATATATGGTTGTGGTATATGGCAGCGGTGGTGGTATATGGTAGCGGTGGTGGTATATGGATACAGATTGGTGGTGGTATATGGATACGGATTGGTGGTGGTATATGGATATGGATTCAGAGCGGTGGCGGATAAGCAAAAGTGGTAGATGGGCGATGATGATGGTGCGGCGGCGGCGTGACAACTTATGACCAGAACTCGAAACTCTAAAAGACTAGACTCTAAGACCAGCAACTTGACACGACGATGCAACCGCAAATTCAACAAAGCAAAAACCCTAAAAAGATTATGCAAAGGCTCAGATTGGTTCGGATATGATGAACTAACCCTAATTTTTTTCTGGCTTTTTCGTGGACTGTAGGTATGAAGAATAGACTCGATCTAATCTACGAAAAACTGTAAAATCTCACCGAGCAACCTGGAAATCTGATACCACTTGATAGAGGCTAAGGTGTCCCGATGTTTCGATGAGATGGTGGCTATCATTTTCTGTGGGAGTCGACCTTGACGATCCGACTACGAACGTGCGAGACGTCGCGCCTTAGCAATCGCTAAACCAACTTCCGAGGGTTATTGACCACGCCGGAGCACGATCAACCTGACCACGAGGGTCTGTTTCCTGCGAGCAAACGAAGAACAAGCAAGAAACTGAGATTGCAATCGGGATATTGCGAATATAAGATGAAAGCTTTATTGATCAAGGTGGGGTTCTGTGACGTCTTGGTCTGGTCGTTGGACACAAACGAAGTACGCGAAGTTGCAGCTATGGCGAACTTTTAATCTAAACAAAACCCAAAGTCTAAACGACGCCCTAAGGGCTGTATATATGGAGGAAGAGGGGGGAATTTCGTGGCCCTTGAGGGTGGGGTCCGAAACCAACCCTAACTCTTGTTTCCCCACACATACGGACTCTAAAAATAGCCTATACTTAAGTATTTCGAAATTACATGGGCCTGGCCCATTAATAAGGTGACGCAGCACCTAGAATAGCCTATGGACGAATATTATGAAGTGGCATCTTGTATATTTCGTCCAAGGCTTCATGCACTCCTTATGGCGGCTTCAAAGTCCTGAAATCATCACTTGTAACTCCGTTCTTGATCCCCTTGCGCATGCCATCAACTCCATGTGTGTTCTTGCTCCAATGTTCATCCTTCTCCAAGCTAGGCCCTTCATTTGTAAGCAAAACAAATGATTCCAATTTAGGCAGCATCATAATCTCATGAACATTAGAATCATTACCAAGAAACGAAAGTACCTGGTAATTTAATTGGCGTGCGCAAGCTCTATTAATTGGTCCAGTATATGTAACAGTAGGGGTTGTGGGTGTAACAATGGTATTGATGTCCTCATCACTTAGAGGTAGGAGAGGGCGAGGCTAGCTCTCTCCTTCTATCTGGTATGGTCTAGAGCTACCGGGTTCCAACCCTTTGCATGGGTGCCCTGGGGGGTTTATATAGGCCTACCCCCCAGTGGTACAATGGTAATTCGTCTGGGCGCGGGCCCAGCCGTCAGTGCCTTTGGCCTCTGATTTCTCCGCCGACTGCTGGGGCCCACCGGTTGGTGGGCCCCGCTGACTCGTCTGGTACCAAGCCGACAGGCCGCGTCCGCCGCGGGTGGGTCTTGCCGGCTGCTGATTACTGTAGCCATGCTTCTGATGACGGGCTTGATCATGGGGTTGTGGCAACAGTCCCGCCGCCTGGCGGGCGATCACTATTGCCACTCCCCTTCACATCTTGATTAATGGCGCATGGGGCCCAGGGGAGGGCTCGGCCGACTCCTAACGGATCCGACTGGCGGTCCTCTCGCCGTCTCCTAGGGTCTCACTAACTGGTGGGACCTGCTGCTTCTGGGCCGTTCAGACAAGCTATCGTGGGCGCAGGACTCGGTACTGTGGTGCTGATGTCAGGGCCGGCAGGGCAACAGTGCCACGCCGCACGGAGATCTTCCCGAGTACGGCGTGCTGTGGCCATGCCTGCCCTTGGTAAGGGGCGGGAGTGGGCTTCACTGTAGCCACGCCCCTGCCCCGTCCCCTTTGATGAGGTCATGGGTTTGTTGGAGTCGCCGGCCGACTCCACAAAGCCGGCTTCTCTGGAAGTCGTCCCTGGGACTCGGCCGTGAGCGAGCAGTCGGCCGCCCTGCCGTCGACTCCTCAGGAGGCGGCTCTTTGCCCTGGGGTCTTGAGGGGCGCAGCCTGCCCCGATGTCTTGAAAGGTTATGGGACTCTGGTTTGCCTACCCGTGGCCCATTACTCCGACAACCGCATCACCCTTCCTCTTCAAGGGAAAACCAACGCAAGTGCTCAAGAGGTAGCAAGAAGATGTTGTTGACCTCCGGCTCCTGCTGGGGGGGGGGGGCACAACGGCGCCGAGGAATTTAAGGTCGTACTGCTGCTCATGCAAGACCTCGTCGGCGGCGACGGAAACCTCTATGGACAGCTTCACGTGTTGTGTGAGTGCTTCACCAGCCCCGGCGTCGCCACTCCCTCCGATGGTGCGCTTCGGCAGCATCGTCTTACACTTCGGAGTCCAGACGTCGGTGACCACTATGGACCGGGGGTGCAGCCGCCTATTATGATCGGAGGCTCGGGCACGCAATTAATACAGACCAGTGGGAGCGAGGCAAGATGTGGTCAAAACTTGTCTCGCCTCCCGGTGAGCCTGCGCGGCGAACATCTGCCATTCCTACCATCACTTCACGCAGCTACTCGCACGCCTCCCTGTCAATTCACACACCTGCACATACGCCTCCCCGTTAATTCACACACATGCACGCATGATGTCTACTACACAACCTTCTTCTTGTAGACGTTGTTGGGCCTCCAAGTGCAGAGGTTTGTAGGACAGTAGCAAATTTCCCTCAAGTGGATGACCTAAGGTTTATCAATCCATGGGAGGCGTAGGATGAAGATGGTCTCTCTCAAACAACCCTGCAACCAAATAACAAAGACTCTCTTCTGTCCCCAACACACCCAATACAATGGTAGATTGTATAGGTGCACTAGTTCGGTGAAGAGATGGTGATACAAGTGCAATATGGATGGTAGATATGAGTATTTGTAATCTGAAAATATAAAAACAGCAAGGTAGCAAGTGGTAAAAGTGAGCGTAAACGGTCTTACAATGCTAGGAAACAAGACCTAGGGTTCATACTTTCACTAGTGCAAGTTCTCTCAACAACAATAACATAATTGGATCATACAACTATCCCACAACATGCAACAAAGAGTCACTCCAAAGTAACTAATAGCGGAGAACAAATGAAGATATTATGGTAGGGTATGAAACCACCTCAAAGTTATCCTTTCTAATCGATCTATTCAAGAGTCCGTAGTAAAATAACATGAAGCTATTCTTTCCATTCAATCTATCATAGAGTTCGTACTAGAATAACACCTTAAGACACAAATCAACCAAAACCCTAATGTCACCTAGATACTCCAATGTCACCTCAAGTATCCGTGGGTATGATTATACGATATGCATCACACAATCTCATATTCATCTATTCAACCAACACAAAGAACTTCAAAGAGTGCCCCAAAGTTTCTACCGGAGATTCAAGACGAAAACGTGTGCCAACCCCTATGCATAAGTTCACGAGGTCATGGAACTCGCAAGTTGATCGCCAAAACATACATCAAGTGGATCAGGTGATATCCCATTGTCACCACAGATAAGCACATGCAAGACATACATCAAGTGTTCTCAAATCCTTAAAGACTCAATCCGATAAGATAACTTCAAAGCAAAAACTCAATTCATCACAAGAGAGTAGACAGGGAGAAACATCATGAGATCCAACTATAATAGCAAAGCTCGCGATACATCAAGATTGTACCATCTCAAGTACACGAGAGAGAGAGAGAGAGAGAGAGAGAGAGAGATCAAACACATAGCTACTGGTACATACCCTCAGCCCCGAGGGAGAACTACTCCCTCCTTGTCAAGGAGAGCACCGGGATGATGAAGATGGCCATCGGAGAGGGATTCCCCCTCCGGCAGGGTGCCGGAACGGGTCTAGCTTGCTTTTCGGTGGCTACGGAGGCTTCTGGTGGCGGAACTCCTGATCTATTGCGCTCTCCGATGTTTCTAGGGTATATTGATATACATATGCGAAAGAAGTTGATCAGGGGAGCCACGAGGGGCCCACGAGGGTGGGGGTGCGCCCAGGGGGCAGGCGCGCCTCCCTGCCTCATGGCCACCTTGAAGCTTCCCTGACATCTACTCCAAGTCTTCTGGATTGCTTCCATTCCAAAAATAACTCTCCCGAAGGTTTCATTCCATTTGGACTCTGTTTGATATTCCTTTTCTTTGAAAGACTGAAAAAGGCAAGAAAACAACAATTTGGGATGGGCCTCCGGTTAATAAGTTAGTCCCAAAAATAATATAAAATTGTATAATGAAGCCCATAAACATCCAAAACAGATAATATAATAGCATGGAACAATAAAAAATTATAGATACATTGGAGACGTATCAGCATCCCCAAGCTTAATTCCTGCTCGTCCTCAAGTAGGTAAATGATAAAAACGAATTTTTTGATGTGGAATGCTACCTAACATATTTATCCATGTAATTCTCTTTATTGTGGAAAGAATATTCGGATCCATAAGATTCAAGACAAAAGTTTAATATTGACATAAAAATAATAATACTTCAAGCATACTACCAAAGCAATTATGTCTCATCAAAATAACATGGCCAAAGAAAGTTGTCCCTACAAAATCATATAGTCTGGTTGTGCTCTATCTTCGTCACACAAAATATTTAAATCATGCACAACCCCTATGAAAAGCCAAGCAATTGTTTCGTACTCTTGATGTTCTCAAACTGTTTCAACTTTCATGCAATACATGAGCGTGAGCCATGGACATAGCACTATAGGTGGAATAGAATGGTGGTTGTGGAGAAGACAAAAAGGAGAAGATAGTCTCACATCAACTAGGCATATCAACGGGCTATGGAGATGCCCATCAATAGATATCAATGTGAGTGAGTAGGGATTGCCATGCAACGGATGCACTAGAGCTATAAGTGTATGAAAGCTCAACAAAAGAAACTAAGTGTGTGTGCATCCAACTTGCTCTCTCACGAAGACCTAGGGCAATTTGAGGAAGCCCATCATTGGAATATACAAGCCAAGTTCTATAATGTAAAATTCCCACTAGTTTATGAAAGTGACAACATAGTAGACTCTCTATCATGAAGATCATGGTGCTACTTTGAAGCACAAGTGTGGTAAAAGGATAGTAGCATTGCCCATTCTCTCTTTTTCTCTCATTTTTTTGTCTTTTTTGTTTTTTGGGCCTTCTCTTTTTTATGGCCTCTTTTCTTTCTATTTTTTTCCGTCCGAAGTCTCATCCCGACTTGTGGGGGAATCATAGTCTCCATCATCCTTTCCTCACTTGGGACAATGCTCTAATGATGATCATCAAACTTTTATTTAATTACAACTCAAGAATTACAACTCGATGCTTAGAACAAGATATGACTCTATATGAATGCCTCCGGCGGTGTACCGGGATGTGCAATGAATCAAGAGTGACATGTATGAAAGAATTATGAACGGTGGCTTTGCCACAAATACGATGTCAACTACATGATCATGCAAAGCAATATGACAATGATGAAGCGTGTCATAGCAAAATGAACGGTGGAAAGTTGCATGGCAATATATCTCGGAATGGCTATGGAAATGCCATAATAGGTAGGTATGGTGGCTGTTTTAAAGAAGGTATATGGTGGATTTATGGTACCGGCGAAAGTTGTGCGGTACTAGAGAGGCTAGCAATGGTGGAAGGGTGAGAGTGCGTATAATCCATGGACTCCACATTAGTCAGAAAGAACTCACATACTTATTGCAAAAATCTTTTAGTTATCAAAACAAAGTACTATGCACATGCTCCTAGGGGGATAGATTGGTAGGAAAAGACCGTCGCTCGTCCCTGACCGCCACTCATAAGGAAGACAATCAATAAATAAACCATCCTCCGACTTCATCACATAACGGTTCACCATGCGTGCATGCCACGGGAATCACAAACTTTAACACAAGTATTTCTCAAATCCACAAATAATCAACTAGCATGACTCTAATACCACCATCTTCATATCTCAAAACAATTATCAAGTATCAAACTTCTCATAGTATTCAACTCACTTTATGAAAGTTTTTATTATACCCATCTTGGATGCCCATCATATTAGGAATAGTTTGATAACCAAAGAAAATTACCACACTATTCTAAAGACTCTCAAAATAAAATAAGTGAGGCACGAGAGTTCATCTATTTCTTCAAAATAAAACCACTGTCGTGCTCTAAAATGTTATAAGTGAAGCACTAGAGCAAATGACAAACTACTCCAAAAGATATAAGTGAAGCTCAATGAGTAGTCGAATAATTATGCAACTATGTGAAGACTCTCTAACATTTAAGAATTTCAGATCTTGGTATTTTATTGAAACAGAAAACAAAACAAAATAAAATAAAATGACGCTCCAAGCAAAACACATATCATGTGGTGAATAAAAATATACCTCCAATTAAAGTTACCGATGAACGAAGACGAAAGAGGGGGTGCCTTCCAGGGCATCCCCAAGCTTAGGCTCTAGGTTGTCCTTGAATATTACCTTGGGGTGCCTTGGGCATACCCAAGATTAGGTTCTTTCCACTCTTTATTCCATAGTCCATCGAATATTTACCCAAAACTTGAAAACTTCACAATACAAAACTTAACAGAAAACTCGTAAGCTCCGTTAGTATAAGAAAATAAATCACCACTTAGGTACTGTTGTGAACTCATTATAAATTCGTATTGATGTAATATCTACTGTATTCCAACTTATCTATGGTTCAAACCCTCCGATACTACTCATAGATTCATCAAAATAAGCAAACAACACATAGAAAACAGAATCTGCCAAAGACAGAACAGTCTGTAGTAATCTGGATCAAACGTATACTTATGGAACCCAGAAAATTCTAAAATAAATTTCTGGATGTGAGGAATTTATCTATTAATCATCTGCAAAAATAATTAACTAAATATCACTCTCCAATAAAAAATGGCAGCAAATCTCGTGAGCGCTAAAGTTTCTGTTTTTTACAGCATGATCGCAAAGACTTTCCCCAAGTCTTCCCAAAGGTTCTACTTGGCACAAACACTAATTAAAAGCATAAAAACTCAATCATACCAGAGGCTACATGAATTATTTATTACTAAACAGGAACAAAAAACATTAAGTTGGGTTGCCTCCCAACAAGCGCTATCGTTTAACGCCGCTAGCTAGGCATGATGATTTCAATGATGCTCACATAAAAGATAAGAATTGTAACATAAAGAGAGCATCATGAAGAATATGAATAGAACATTTAAGCCTAACCCACTTCCTATGCATAGGTATTTTGTGAGAAAAAAACTTATGGGAACAATAATCAACTAGCATAGGAAGGCAAAACAAGCATAACTTCAAAACTTTAAGCACATAGAGAGGAAACTTGATATTATTGCAATTCCTACAAGCATATATTCCTCCCTCATGATAATTTTCAGTAGCTTCATGAATGAATTCAAAAATATAACTATCACATAAAGCATTATTTTCCTGATCTACAAGCATACAAATTTTATTACTCTCCACATAAGCAAAATTCTTCTCATTCGGAATAGTGGGAGTATCATAAGAAACTCGAATACTATAAATTGTTTCCATATTAAAAGAGTAATGTTCGGAAAAGGGGTAGTCATAGTCATGAAATTTTTTATAAATATAATCATCGTTACTTTTAATAGCATAAGTATCATCACAATAATAATCATAAGTAGAAACTTTGTTCTCATCATAATCAATTGAAACCTCTTCCAAGATAGTGGAATCATTACTAAATAAAGTCATGACCTCTCCAAGTCCACTTTCATAATTATCACAATAAGATCCTCCAAAATAGTGTGATCATTACTTCCTATAGATGACACTGTTCCAAACCCACTTTCATCAATATAATCATCATAAGTAGGAGGCATGCTATCATCATAACAAATTTGCATATCAAAACTTGGGAGGATAGAAATATCATCTTCATTAAAAATAGCATCCCCAAGATTGGGACAAACATTAATTGCAGAAAATATATTCTCAAACATTTCATTCTCATCAAACATAGCATCCCCAAGCTTGGGGCTTTTCATATCATAAGCATAATCACTCTCATCATTATTAGTATGGATAGCACCAATAGTATAGCAATTATCATCATCACAATGAGTAATAGGGGCAACATCATTTGGGAGGGATACCTTTTTACCTTTACTTCTCCATCTTTTCTTTTTCTTCTTCACATCATGTGTGGGTTTAATCCTCTTTTTGGAGCACCTTATTGATGAGATTGGTTGAATGGCAAGCTCCTCCTCGTTACCTGATTCATCCTAAGAAATAATAGGAGGATATTGGGAAGCCTCTCCCCTTTCATTAGTATTCCCTTCATCCTTTATTTGTTTTCTTTTCTTTATGTAATTGGAAATATAAGGATTTTCAATGTAATTCACCGCACAATACATAAGAATTTCTTCTAGATCAATATCGAGGAATTTCTCAAGGTTATATTCTAGAATATGTTTAGTTATGTTTCATTTCTTCATAACCCAAAAGCAAACTAAGTTCATTATGATGTGCAAGGGAAATCAAATCATCACAATTTTTGGACACGATACGATCATGGAACAATTTGCATTTGAGATTTAAATGACCCTGCTCATTGCAAAGTTCACAAGTATGGTGAAGAAATTTTAAATTTTCAGCACAAACATCTAGCCTTTCTTGCAACCATTTAGTTTCCAAATACTTATACCTCTTGCAAAATCTATCTTCCCTATTTGGTGTGTACTTGCAAACTCTATGCACTCCACAAAAATTGACATGCTTATAAGAGACATTTTCATTATGACTAGTGCAAACATCATTAGTACTATGGATATTCAAGGATTTCATACTAACAACATTGCAATCATGCACATCATTCAAAGATTTAGTGCCAAACATTTTATATACTTCTTCTTCTAGCACTTGAGCACAATTTTCCTTTCCATCATTCTCACGAAAAATATTAAAAAGATTAAGCGCATGAGGCAAACTCAATTCCATTTTTTTGAAATTTTCTTTTATAAACTAAACTAGTGCTAAAACAAGAAACAAAAAGATTCGATTGCAAGATCTAAAGATATACCTTCAAGCGCTAACCTCCCCGGCAACGATGCCAGAAAAGAGCTTGATGTCTACTACACAACCTTCTTCTTGTAGACGTTGTTGGGCCTCCAAGTGCAGAGGTTTGTAGGACAGTAGCAAATTTCCCTCAAGTGGATGACATAAGGTTTATCAATCTGTGGGAGGCGTAGGATGAACATGGTCTCTCTTACACAACCATGCAACCAAATAACAAAGAGTCTCTTGTGTCCCCAACACACCCAATACAATGGTAGATTGTATAGGTGCACTAGTTCGGTGAAGAGATGGTGATACAAGTGCAATATGGATGGTAGATATGAGTATTTGTAATCTGAAAATATAAAAACAGCAAGGTAGCAAGTGGTAAAAGTGAGCGTAAATGGTATTGCAATGCTAGGAAACAAGGCCTGGGGTTCATATTTTCACTAGTGCAAGTTCCCTCAACAATAATAACATAATTGGATCATATAACTATCCCTCAACATGCAACAAAGAGTCACCCCAAAGTCACTAATAGCGGAGAACAAACAAAGAGATTATGGTAGGGTACGAAACCACCTCAAAGTTATCCTTTCTGATCAATCTATTCAAGAGTCCGTAGTAAAATAACATGAAGCGATTCTTTCCGTTCAATCTATCATAGAGTTTGTACTAGAATAACACTGTAAGACACAAATCAACCAAAACCCTAATGTCACCTAGATACTCCAATGTCATCTCAAGTATCCGTGATTGTGATTATATGATATGCATCACACAATCTCAGATTCATCTATTCAACCAACACAAAGAACTTCAAAGAGTTCCCAAAATTTTCTACCGGAGATTCAAGATGAAAACATGTGCCAACCCCTATGCATAAGTTCACGAGGTCACGGAACTCGCAAGTTGATCACCAAAACATACATCAAGTGGATCAAGTGATATCCCATTGTCACCATAGATAAGCACATGCAAGACATACATCAAGTGTTCTCAAATCCTTAAAGACTCAATCCGATAAGATAACTTCAAAGGGAAAACTCAATTCATCACAAGAGAGTAGAGGGGGAGAAACATCATAAGATCCAACTATAATAGCAAAAGCTCTCGCGATACATCAAGATCGTACCACCTCAAGAACATGAGAGAGAGAGATCAAACACATAGCTACTGGTACATACCCTCAGCCCCGAGGGAGAACTACTCCCTCCTCGTCATGGAGAGCACCGGGCTGATGAAGATGGCCACCGGAGAGGGATTCCCCCTCCGGCGGGGTGCCGGAACGGGTCTAGATTTGTTTTCAATGGCTACGGAGGCTTCTGGCGACGGAACTCCCGATCTATTGCGCTCTCCGATGTTTCTAGGGTATATTGATATATATAGGTGAAAGAAGTCGGTCAGGGGAGCCACGAGGGGGCCCATGAGGGTGGGGGCGCGCCCAGGGGGCAGGCGCGCCTCCCTGCCTCGTGGCCACCTTGAAGCTTCCCTGACGTCTACTCCAAGTCTTCTGGATTGCTTCTGTTCCAAAAAATAACTCTCCCGAAGGTTTCATTCCGTTTGGACTCTGTTTGATATTCCTTTTCTTCGAAACACTGAAATAGGCAAGAAAACAGCAATTTGGGCTGGGCCTTCGGTTAATAGATTAGTCCCACAAATATTATAAGTGTATAATAAATCCCATAAACATCCAAAACAGATAATATAATAGCATGGAACAATCAAAAATTATAGATAAATTGGAGACGTATCAACGCACGCCTCCCCATCTTCCTACGCGGTGGACTACTCGCATCTCACGCCTTCTCGCACGGCGCATGGGGCGTGTGGCAGCATGTATATTGTTTGGTTTATTTTCTGCCTCTTTACTGCTTCATTGAACCGTTTGCATTGAAGAGATGCACAAATCATGTGTTGAACATCTCGCACGTTTCTTGGTGAGCCTGCGCACTGGACGAGTTTTGGATTTACTAGAATTTAAAAACCAGGCATCTCAATGTTTTACTGGCAATCAACAGTGCCCTGGTGTTTAAAATTCATTCCCATTTCTTGCATGGGACCTAAGTATGCACCCAAGGACACGGATTTGATTTTTCAACCAATTTATATGCACTGGAGCATGTGCATGTAGTTCAAATTTGAATTAGGCATATAAATGCATTGGAAACTCAGTTAATGCATAAAAATTTCCAAACGAACCCCGAAAAATCACAAAAATTGACACAACACTCCTGCTGTTCTATGTTGACACAAGAAAATTTTTGGAAGCAATAAGAGGCAATGGATATCGTTTCGTCCCCAAAGGTGGGACGTTCCCTACCGAAACCATCACGCTTGTTGTCAGAAGCTATGGTTTGTGAGAAGCATATAGCCAAACCTGCCCCAAATGGGACAAAAAATTTACCACGGCATGCTGATACCGCTCCATGACAGCATGCCAAGTTTCATGAATTTCAGACGAATTTTGGATTTACTAGAATTTGAAAACCAGGCATCTCAACGTTTTGCCGGCAATCAACGGTGCCCTAGTGTTTGAAATTCATTCCCATTTCTTGCATGGGACCTAAGCATGCACCCAAGGACACAGATTTGATTTGTCAACCAATTTATATGCACTCAAGCATGTGCATGTGGTTCAAATTTGAATTATGCACATAAATGTATTGAAAACTTAGTTAATTCATAAAAATGTCCAAATGAACCCTGAAAAATCACAAAAATTGAAACAACACTCTTGTTGTTCTGTGTTTGACACGAGAAAAAATGTGGAAGCAATAAGAGGCAATGGATATCGTTTCGTCCCCAAAGGTGGGACGTTCCCTACCGAAACCATCATGCTTGTTGTGAGAAGCTCTGGTTTGTGAAAAGCATATACCCAAACCTGTCCCAAATGGGAAAAAAATTTACCACAGCATGTTGTGCCGCTCCATGATAGCATGCCAAGTTTCATGAATTTTCGACGAGTTTTGGATTTTCTAGAATTTAAAACCAGGCATCTCAATCTTTTGCCAGCAATCAACGGTGCCCTGGTGTTTGAAATTCATTCCCATTTCTTGCATGGGACCTAAGCATGCACCCAAGGACATAGATTTGATTTGTCAACCAATTTATATGGACTCGATCATGTGCATGTAGTTCAAATTTGAATTATGCACATAAATGCATTGAAAACTCACTTAATGCATAAAAATGTTCAAACGAACCCCGAAAATCACAAAAAATAACGCAACACTCCTGTTGTTCAATGTTGACATGAGAAAAAATTTGAAAGCAATAAGAAGCAATGGATATCGTTTCGTCCCCAAAGGTGGGGCGTTCCCTACCAAAACCATCGTGCTTGTTGTGAGAAGCTCTGGTTTGTGAGAAGCATATATCCAAACCTGCCCCAAATGGGACAAAAAAATTACCACGACATGTTGATGCCGCTCCATGATAGCATGCCAAGTTTCATGAATTTCAGACGAGTTTTGGATTTACTATAATTTAAATACCAGTCATCTCAATGTTTTGCCGGCAATCAACGGTGCCCTGGTGTTTGAAATTCATTCCCATTTCTTGCATGGGATCTAAGCATGCACCCAAGGACACAGATTTGATTTTTCAACCAATATATATGCACTAGAGCATGTACATGTAGTTCAAATTTGAATATGCACATAAATGCATCACTTAATGCATAAAAAATGTCCAAACAAACCCTGAAAAATCACAAAAAATAGCACAACACTCATGTTGTTCTATGTTGACCTGACAAAAATTTTGAAAGCAATAAGAGGCAATGGATATCATTTCGTCCCCAAAGGTGCGGTGTTCCCTACCGAAACCATCATGCTTGTTGTGAGAAGCTCTGGTTTGTGAGAAGCATATACCCAAACCTGCCCCAAATGGGACAAAAAATTTACCACGCCATGTTGATGCCGCTCCATGATAGCATGCCAAGTTTCATGAATTTCAGACGAGTTTTGTATTTACTAGAATTTAAAAACCAGGTATCTCAATGTTTGCGGCCGAGTGACGGCGGCAGGGTGTTTGACATTCATTCTCATTTCTTACATGGGATCTAAGCATGCACCCAAGGACAAAGATTTGATTTTTTAACCAATTTATATGCATGGGAGCATGTGCATGTAGTTCAAATTTGAAATATGCACATAAATGCATTGAAAACTCACTTAATGCATAAAAATGTCCAAACAAACCCCGAAAAATCACAAAAAATAACACAACACTCATGTTGTTCTATGTTGACACGAGAAAAAAATGGAAAGCAATAAGAGGCAATGGATATCGTTTCGTCCCCAAAGTTGGGGCATTCCCTACCGAAACCATCATGCTTGTTGTGAGAATCTCTGGTTTGTGAGAAGCATATACCCAAACCTGCCCCAAATGGGACAAAAAATTACCACGCCATGTTGATGCCGCTCCATGATAGCATGCCAAGTTTCATGAATTTCAGACGAGTTTTGTATTTACTAGAATTTAAAAACCAGGTATCTCAAAGTTTGCGGCCGAGTGACGGTGGCAGGGTGTTTGACATTCATTCCCATTTCTTGCATGGGACCTAAGCATGCACCCAAGGATAAAAGATTTGATTTTTCAACCAATTTATATGCACCGGAGCATGTGCATGTAGTTCAAATTTTAATTATGCAAATAAATGCATTGAAAACTCACTTAATGCATAAAAATGTCCAAACGAACCTCGAAAAATCACGAAAAATAACACAACACTCATGTTGTTCTATGTTGACATGAGAAAAAATTTGAAAGCAATTAGAGGCAATGGATATCGTTTCGTCCCCAAAGTTGGGGCATTCCCTACCGAAACCATCATGCTTGTTGTGAGAAGCTCTGGTTTGTGAGAAGCATATACCCAAACCTGCCCCAAATGGGACAAAAAATTTACCACGCCATGTTGATGCCGCTCCATGAGAGCATGCCAAGTTTCATGAATTTGAGACGAGTTTTGGATTTACTATAATTTAAAACCGGGTATCTCAATGTTTGTGGCCGAGTGATGGTGGCAGGGTGTTTGACATTCATTCCCATTTCTTGCATGGGACCTAAGCATGCACCCAAGGATAAAAGATTTGATTTTTCAACCAATTTATATGCACCGGAGCATGTGCATGTAGTTCAAATTTTAATTATGCAAATAAATGCATTGAAAACTCACTTAATGCATAAAAATGTCCAAACGAACCTCGAAAAATCACGAAAAATAACACAACACTCATGTTGTTCTATGTTGACATGAGAAAAAATTTGAAAGCAATTAGAGGCAATGGATATCGTTTCGTCCCCAAAGTTGGGGCATTCCCTACCGAAACCATCATGCTTGTTGTGAGAAGCTCTGGTTTGTGAGAAGCATATACCCAAACCTGCCCCAAATGGGACAAAAAATTACCACGCCATGTTGATGCCGCTCCATGATAGCATGCCAAGTTTCATGAATTTCAGACGAGTTTTGTATTTACTAGAATTTAAAAACCAGGTATCTCAAAGTTTGCGGCCGAGTGACGGTGGCAGGGTGTTTGACATTCATTCCCATTTCTTGCATGGGACCTAAGCATGCACCCAAGGATAAAAGATTTGATTTTTCAACCAATTTATATGCATGGGAGCATGTGCATGTAGTTCAAATTTGAAATATGCACATAAATGCATTGAAAACTCACTTAATGCATAAAAATGTCCAAACAAACCCCGAAAAATCACAAAAAATAACACAACACTCATGTTGTTCTATGTTGACACGAGAAAAAAATGGAAAGCAATAAGAGGCAATGGATATCGTTTCGTCCCCAAAGTTGGGGCATTCCCTACCGAAACCATCATGCTTGTTGTGAGAATCTCTGGTTTGTGAGAAGCATATACCCAAACCTGCCCCAAATGGGACAAAAAATTACCACGCCATGTTGATGCCGCTCCATGATAGCATGCCAAGTTTCATGAATTTCAGACGAGTTTTGTATTTACTAGAATTTAAAAACCAGGTATCTCAAAGTTTGCGGCCGAGTGACGGTGGCAGGGTGTTTGACATTCATTCCCATTTCTTGCATGGGACCTAAGCATGCACCCAAGGATAAAAGATTTGATTTTTCAACCAATTTATATGCACCGGAGCATGTGCATGTAGTTCAAATTTTAATTATGCAAATAAATGCATTGAAAACTCACTTAATGCATAAAAATGTCCAAACGAACCTCGAAAAATCACGAAAAATAACACAACACTCATGTTGTTCTATGTTGACATGAGAAAAAATTTGAAAGCAATTAGAGGCAATGGATATCGTTTCGTCCCCAAAGTTGGGGCATTCCCTACCGAAACCATCATGCTTGTTGTGAGAAGCTCTGGTTTGTGAGAAGCATATACCCAAACCTGCCCCAAATGGGACAAAAAATTTACCACGCCATGTTGATGCCGCTCCATGAGAGCATGCCAAGTTTCATGAATTTGAGACGAGTTTTGGATTTACTATAATTTAAAACCGGGTATCTCAATGTTTGTGGCCGAGTGATGGTGGCAGGGTGTTTGACATTCATTCCCATTTCTTGCATGGGACCTAAGCATGCACCCAAGGATAAAAGATTTGATTTTTCAACCAATTTATATGCACCGGAGCATGTGCATGTAGTTCAAATTTTAATTATGCAAATAAATGCATTGAAAACTCACTTAATGCATAAAAATGTCCAAACGAACCTCGAAAAATCACGAAAAATAACACAACACTCATGTTGTTCTATGTTGACATGAGAAAAAATTTGAAAGCAATTAGAGGCAATGGATATCGTTTCGTCCCCAAAGTTGGGGCATTCCCTACCGAAACCATCATGCTTGTTGTGAGAAGCTCTGGTTTGTGAGAAGCATATACCCAAACCTGCCCCAAATGGGACAAAAAATTACCACGCCATGTTGATGCCGCTCCATGATAGCATGCCAAGTTTCATGAATTTCAGACGAGTTTTGTATTTACTAGAATTTAAAAACCAGGTATCTCAAAGTTTGCGGCCGAGTGACGGTGGCAGGGTGTTTGACATTCATTCCCATTTCTTGCATGGGACCTAAGCATGCACCCAAGGATAAAAGATTTGATTTTTCAACCAATTTATATGCATGGGAGCATGTGCATGTAGTTCAAATTTGAAATATGCACATAAATGCATTGAAAACTCACTTAATGCATAAAAATGTCCAAACAAACCCCGAAAAATCACAAAAAATAACACAACACTCATGTTGTTCTATGTTGACACGAGAAAAAAATGGAAAGCAATAAGAGGCAATGGATATCGTTTCGTCCCCAAAGTTGGGGCATTCCCTACCGAAACCATCATGCTTGTTGTGAGAATCTCTGGTTTGTGAGAAGCATATACCCAAACCTGCCCCAAATGGGACAAAAAATTACCACGCCATGTTGATGCCGCTCCATGATAGCATGCCAAGTTTCATGAATTTCAGACGAGTTTTGTATTTACTAGAATTTAAAAACCAGGTATCTCAAAGTTTGCGGCCGAGTGACGGTGGCAGGGTGTTTGACATTCATTCCCATTTCTTGCATGGGACCTAAGCATGCACCCAAGGATAAAAGATTTGATTTTTCAACCAATTTATATGCACCGGAGCATGTGCATGTAGTTCAAATTTTAATTATGCAAATAAATGCATTGAAAACTCACTTAATGCATAAAAATGTCCAAACGAACCTCGAAAAATCACGAAAAATAACACAACACTCATGTTGTTCTATGTTGACATGAGAAAAAATTTGAAAGCAATTAGAGGCAATGGATATCGTTTCGTCCCCAAAGTTGGGGCATTCCCTACCGAAACCATCATGCTTGTTGTGAGAAGCTCTGGTTTGTGAGAAGCATATACCCAAACCTGCCCCAAATGGGACAAAAAATTTACCACGCCATGTTGATGCCGCTCCATGAGAGCATGCCAAGTTTCATGAATTTCAGACGAGTTTTGGATTTACTATAATTTAAAACCGGGTATCTCAATGTTTGTGGCCGAGTGATGGTGGCAGGGTGTTTGACATTCATTCCCATTTCTTGCATGGGACCTAAGCATGCACCCAAGGACAAAGATTTGATTTTCAACCAATTTATATGCACTGGAGCATGTGCATGTTGTTCAAATTTGAATTATGCACATAAATGCATTGAAAACTCACTTAATGCATAAAAATGTCCAAACGAACCCTGAATAATTCCAATTCTTTTATGATCACTGCAGATAAAAGGTCTAGAAAATCAAACACCGTCCATGGCTGTTGTGACCCCATTATGTAATTCAAATCAAGACGAAAAATCAAGTAGATCCCACACGGTTTATTATAACCAACCGTGTGAGATGCAGCACAAAATATCTTGGCGCATTGTCGGAGTTTAGTACGCATACGGCTTACGCGAGAAGGTGCGACCGCTATAGTCCACAGCCCATTCTGAATAAGGAACCGTGTCTGATGACACTTTGCGCGCCAGTTTTTTTGCTGAAGCGATTCCAAATTTTCGGCTTCCACAGAAATATCTACCTCCCCGCCCCCCCTTACCAAAAGCCACATTTCCCCTATTCCCACCTTCCTTTCCAAGTTGAAACCTTCACTCCTTGCTTGCAGCACCACCGCCTCCTCGTCGGCGACCCTCCTTCATGCTTCTCGGCCTCGCCTATCCAGGCAGGTAATCCACACCCGACCCCCATCCTCCTCCTTCCACATCCCACATGCCTCGACCGCTGGCGCGAGCGCGACACCTTCCACCCAAATCACCGACTCCTCCACCAAATAAGCGCCGGCCTAAGCCATGGTGCACGCAGTATAGCCAGGACCTCAAGGAGCATTTGGAAGTGGAGAAGCAAATCACGTTCGCACGCGCGGATGAGGTCACGATGATTATCATTCGTGCCGATCCCCAGATCTTGGAGGAGCACCTCACCATCGAGGCCACCGTTGACGCATCACGTGCCGACGCCGCAACATAGTTAGCCGCTTTAAACGAGAGTTCATGGCGTTTTCTCGAGGCCAGCGTCGGTGCCTTCGACGAAGACTACGAGGTGTTTTCTCAGTGTGCACGTGCTTACCTCATCTCGAGAGCCAGCAGGTTGGTGCCCGGAGCGGCTCAGGCAACTCACCACTACAACGAGGGCACCCATGATGCGGAGGCCTCGCCCTCTTCCATGTCGAAGGACACAATCGTCATCGATATCTTCGACAATGAGGAGTAGTTTGTCTTATTAGCTCACTATAAGGACCCATGTTCAGTTTGCTAGCTACTGCCTTTCCTTAACAAATTCTAGTGAATTGTTCTATCTACTTTTACCATGCAATCTTGTGCTATAGTGTATATGTTCTATATGTCGTGCAATGTGGTGTTCAATTAACTGGTTGGTTCAATTCTGCAAATGTGATGTTCAATTCTTCAGGGTGCAATATTTCCAAGTTGTTAAGCATGCTTGGTTAACTATCTGATCTTCTATTAGGAGTATGTTATATTGTTCAATTGGTGTTTAGTTAACTACTTGGTTCATTTGTTGTGGCTTGGTTCACTTGTTGTGGTGTTTAGTTAACTGCTTGGTTCAATTTTGTAATGCAATGTTCAATTGTTGTGGCTGCATTCTGTTATTGTATACCATGTGAGGAATAAATCCAATTTGGCTGTACTAAATACATGAGAAACAAATATAATTGCTATATTTCCAAGTTGTTAAGCATGCTTTGTTTGGTTAACTGTCTGATCTTCTATTAGGAGTATCTTATATTGTGCAATGTGGTGCTTAGTTAACGTTTGGTTCATTTGTTGTGGTGTTTAGTTAACTGCTTGGTTCAATTCTGCAATGCGATGTTCAATTGATGTGGCTGCATTCTGTTATTGTATACCATGTGAGGAATAAATCGAATTTGGCTGCACTTAATACATGAGAAACATATATAAATGCTATATTTCCTAATTCTTAATCATGCTTGGTTTGGATAAATGGGTTTTCCATGAGGCTTGAATTAATCTGATGAATCTGCAACGTGCTTATTTTTCATCAACATATTTTACTGATAGCATGTGAAGCCTTACTTAACCTGATGACTAACTACCTTATATGTGTTGCAGGGAAACAATGGGAAGCACTAAGGCTTACAAGATGGTACTAACTATTATACCTTGCCTTTTGTATTCCTTTGCCCCATTTCCAATATAGAGAAGATATTTATGCACATCCTTGTTTTCAGGCTTCACTAATGATTACCTCTCAAACCACCTCTTTGGTCAGGAGGCGAGGAAAGTTTTCATACAACACCCACGGTTCAATATTGAAGTGTTCCTGAAGAGGTCGAAGGATGGACGGTCAATCATCCACAGGCACTAGCCTAGAGTTGCAAAGACCTTCACCATGAATGAAGGCTCAATATTCGCCTTCTGTTTCAACAGTTTTCCATATGAGATGCATCTCTCTATCTATCATCTATGATGCTAATTTCGAAAGGTTCTAGATGTTGCATGTGAAACTTGCTGCTGGTGCAGTTGTGTAATGGGGTGGCTGGGTGCTGAAGCTATATCATGTTGTACTATGATGTATTTTAATTATGAAATCCTGCTTCCTTAATATGGAAATGGAATATATTATTTGCTTAATATGAATGTCAATTACATTAGTAAATGTATTATTAATAATAGTGCAATTAGCCCGCTAATTGCCCAATTAGCTTGCTAATTGGGTTTTCCTATTGCAAACGGTTAATGAGGAAACACCGTGGGCGATGACCTCAGGTAACGCAAACAGTTTCTAGGAATAAACCGTGTTGGATCAATGAACAATCACACACGACATTCTCTTCAAAACGGTTTGCGTTACGCCACCTTGCGCAAACATTTTCCTTGGAGTGACTGTGTGGGATGTATATATGAAGGGAAACGTTTAACGATGACTGATGATGTCTACTACACAACCTTCTTCTTGTAGAAGTTGTTGGGCATCCATGTGCAGAGGTTTGTAGGACAGTAGCAAATTTCCCTCAAGTGGATGACCTAAGGTTTATCAATCCGTGGGAGGCGTAGGATGAATATGGTCTCTCTCAAGCAACCCTACAACCAAATAACAAAGAGTCTCTTGTGTCCCCAACACACACAATACAATGATAAATTGTATAGGTGCACTAGTTCAGCGAAGAGATGGTGATACAAGTGCAATATGGATAGTATATAATGGTTTTTGTAATCTGAAAATATAAAAACAGCAAGGTTGCAAGTGGTAAAAGTGAGCACAAACTTTATTGCAATGCTAGGAAACAAGGCCTAGGGTTCATACTTTCACTAGTGCAAGTTCTCTCAACAATAATAACATAATTGGATCATATAACTATCCCTCAACATGCAACAAAGAGTCATCCAAAGTCACTAATAGCGGAGAACAAACGAAGAGATTATTGTAGGGTACAAAACCACCTCAAAGTTATTCTTTCTGATCAATCCATGTCGGTGTACAAAACTAGGGGCACATTTTTTTACCCCTTTACCTGTGCATGGGCAGTCAGAGCCGCGCCTGTGACCACACCGAGTAGAGCAAGGGAGGTAAGCCAAGGTAAGATCGAAGCCCAAGATGAAGCAAAGCAACGGCAAGGACCAAGGCCACAAAGATCAGATGGGCAAAGCAGGTTTCACGGGCAAGGACCCTTGCCGGGGCAGCCTCAGCGGCCCCGACAAGACCCTTACCAGGGCAGCTCGCCCACGCCAGCCGAGTGAGCCACCCTCGAGCCCACCAACACTCGACAAATGCATTGGACAGGGCTCGGGAGGCACCTGTGTGGTGGCATGCAAATCTTCGTTAAGACAAAGAATAGTCAAGGTCAAATGAGGATAGGAAGGAAGCCATGCTCACCGAAGAAACCCACGACGCCTGCACGCACTAGTAGAAAAAGGGTCAAATGTGAGACACATTAGTCCCGGTTTGTAACAGAACCGACACTAATGTGTCCATTAGTGTCGGTTCCAACGGCTAGGCGGGAGGAGATCTTTAGTACCGGTTCGTGGTGAACCTTTTGCACCGGTTCGTGCCACGAACCGGTACTAATGAGAGTGGTGGCAGGATGTTGTTAGAGTGGGGCCCCTCCAGCACCTTTAGTACCGGTTCGTGCCATGAACCGGTACTAAAGGTCGTCCTATATAAACCCTTTGTCCACCAGCACTCTGTTCTTCCCCCTTTCCCCTCTCCCTCTCCTCTATTCTTCCCTTCTTCCTCTCGAGTTCATCACAAAGTTTTCCCCAAATTTGTCAAGATTTGCAGGTCCCCATCCATTCAAACGATCACAAAGGTTAGCAACTTTGTCCTTTCATCTCTCATTGCTAGATTAGCTCTTGCATTGGTTTATATAGTGATTAATTGTGTGTTTTAGTAGTTTGGGAGGAATTATATGTGGTAGTATTTGATTTATATGCAAATTGAGGTCAAAATAACACTTAGTTTGCATATGTAGGTGTGGTTTACTTAGTGCCTTCTAAATCTCCATCGTAACCATCATCGATCGCCCGCACTGTCCCGTCACCGGCACCACCTTGTGGTGAGCCTCTTGTTCATGAAATTTTATATAAAAAATTGATGTTTGTGTGATTTGGATATATAGTTACTCGTATAATTATCTTACCCGTATGTTGTTTGTTATACATAGTGCCATGGTTTTGATATCCGTCCCCATCGGCCCTCGTCCTTGTTATGATTCGGATGTGGTATATTCTCTTTTAAAACTATTTTTTTGCATTTCGTGTTTATGACAATTTATGCCCATCAAGCTGACATAGATATTTGTATGTAGGAGGTAGTTGAACCGGAAATTCCAACCGACCCTATTGTTGAGAGGTTAAATTTAGTTGAAAGAGAAAACGAGGATTTGAAAGAAAAATTGAAAAGAATTGAGGGGGAGAAGATGGAATTAGAGTTGCATGTTGCCGATGTCGTCGATGATCACAAGATTAAGATGGAGAAAATGTGCTTGAAGATTAGAAAGATTAGAAAATATGCCATTCATAGTGAGGCTTGGTATCATTATGCTATTGGATCAATTGTTACCTTAGTTGCGATCTTGATCGCATTTGTTGTTGCATTTAAATTCTTTAGCTAGAGAGTTATTTTTTTTTGCATTTAAGTGTTGTATGAACTTTATGTATTGTATTAATTTGGTGTTTTCGGTGCTGTGTATTGAAGATGAGCCAGCAATGGATGTACGATGACCAATGCTCTCCCGAGTTCATTAATGGTGTGCATACTTTTCTGCTTGCGGCTGAGGCAAACAAGTGGGCGGATGGTTATATGCCTTGTCCATGTGCTGGCTGTAAGAATGGTCACAATTACTCTACATCAAGAACCATTCACGTCCACCTGTTTGAGTCCGATTTCATGCCCCACTATAATGTTTGGACCAAGCATGGAGAAAGAGGGGTTATGATGGAAGACAATGAAGAAGAAGAGGATGACGACAGCTATCCTAGCCATGGGTTCCCTGAATACGATGATACAACAATGAGGGAAGAAGCTGGCCGGTAATGCGGGAGAAGAAGAAGTTGCAACACATGTTAGAGGATCACAAAAAATAGTTGTACCTAAATTGTGTAGGTGACAAGAAAAAGCTGGGCACCACACTGGAATTGCTGCAATGGAATGCAGAGAATGGTGTATCTTACAAGGGATTTGGAAAGTTGCTGGTAATGATAAAGAATATGCTTCCAAAGGACAATCAATTGCCCGAGAGTACATACGAAGCAAAGAAGGTTGTCTTCCCTCTAGGGTTAGAGGTGCAGAAGATACATGCATGCCCTAATGATTGCATCCTCTACCGTGGTGAGTACGAGGATTTGAACGCTTGCCCGGTATGCGGTGCATTGTGCTATAAGATCAGCCGCGATGACCCTGGTGATGTTGAGGGTGAGCGCCCAGGAAGAAGATTCCTGCCAAGGTGATGTGGTATGCTCCTATAATACCACGGTTGAAACGTTTGTTCCAAAACAAAGAGCATGCCAAGGCGATGCGATGGCATAGAGAAGACCGTAAGAAAGACGGAAAGTTGAGAGTACCCGCTGACGGGTCGCAGTGGAGAAAAATCGAGAGAAAGTACGGGAAGGAGTTTGCAGATGATGCAAGGAACGTATGGTTTGGTCTAAGCGTAGATGGCATTAATCCTTTTGGGGAGCAGAGCAGCAACCATAGCACCTGGCCTGTGACTCTATGTCTGTATAACTTTCCTCCTTGGTTGTGCATGAAGCGGGAGTTCATTATGATGCTAGTGCCCAAGGCCCTAAGCAACCCGGCAACGATATTGATGTATACCTAAGGCCATTAGTTGAAGAACTCTTACAGTTGTGGAATGGAACAGGTGTACGTGCGTGGGATGAGCACATGGGGGAAGAATTTGACCTAAAGGCGTTGCTGTTTGTGACCATTAATGATTGGCCTGCTCTCAGTAACCTTTCAGGACAGAGAAACAAGGGATACCGCGCATGCACGCATTGTTTGGACGATACCAACAGTATATATTTGGCTAATTGTAAGAAGAATGTGTACCTGGGACATCATCGATTTCTTCCGAGTAGGCATGCCGTAAGAAATAAAGGCAAGCATTTCAAAGGTGAGGCGGATCACCGGATGAAGCCTCGCCACCGTACTGGTGCTGATGTACATGATATGGTCAAGGATTTGAAGGTAGTCTTTGGAAAGGGTCCTGGTGGACAACCTATTCCGAATGACCCTGATGGACGCGCACCCATGTGGAAGAAGAAATCTATATTTTGGGGCCTGCCCTATTGGAAAGACCTAGAGGTCCGCTCCGCAATCAACGTGATGCACATGACGAAGAATCTTTGCGTGACCCTCCTTGGCTTCTTGGGCATGTATGGGAAGACAAAAGATACACCTGAGGCATGGGAGGACTAGCAACGTATGCACAAAAAAGATGACATACATCAGGGTCATGCCAGCTACGCTCTTACCAAAGAAGAGAAGGAAATCTTTTTTGAATGCCTTCTCAGTATTAAGGTACCATATGGCTTCTCATCCAATATAAAGGGAATAATAAACATGGCAGAGAAAAAGTTCCAGAACCTAAAGTCTCATGACTGCCACGTGATTATGACGCAACTGCTTCCGGTGGCATTGAGGGGGCTTCTACCGGAAAATGTTCGATTAGCCATTGTGAAGCTATGTGCATTCCTCAATGCAATCTCTTAGAAGGTAATCGATCCAGAAATCATACCAAGGTTAGAGAATGATTTGGTGCAATGTCTTGTCAGTTTCGAGTTGGTGTTCCCACCATCCTTCTTCAACATCATGACGCACGTCCTGGTTCACCTATGGGAAGAGATTAACGTTTTGGGTCCTGTATTTCTACACAATATGTTCCCCTTTGAGAGGTTCATGGGAGTCTTAAAGAAATATGTTCATAACCGTGCTAGGCTAGAAGGAAGCATCTCCAAGGGCCATGAAAATGAGGAGGTCATTGAGTTTTGTATTGACTTTATTCCTGACCTTAAGTCGATTGGTGTTCCTGAATCGCGGCATAAGGGCAGACTGGATGGAAAAGGCACGCTAGGAGGGGATCAAATAATATGTATGGACGGACATTCTCTAACTGAAGCACACTACACAGTTCTACATAATTCCGCCTTGGTGGCTCCGTATATGGACGAACACAAGAATTTTCTACGCTCCAAACACCCGGAGCGGTCTGATGACTGGATTACATGTGAACAAACAAGGAGTTTTGCCGGCTGGTTGCAGACACGTACCATGCATGACGCCTCTATTGATGATGACATGTACTCGCTGTCCCAGTTACCATCTTCGAATATAATGACTTTCAAAGTGTATGAGATAAATGGTAATACATTTTACACGATCGCCCAAGATAAGAAGAGCACCAACCAAAACAGTGGTGTCCGCTTTGATGTAGAAACCAAGACGGGAAAGGAAACATGTTATGGTTACATAGAAGAGATATGGGAACTTGACTATGGACGTGTTTGAAGGTCCCTTTGTTTCGGTGCAAATGGGTCAATATGACATGAGGCGGGGTAACGGAAGACCCGCAGTACGGAATGACAACAGTGGATCTCAACAATATTGCGTATGCAGACGAACCATTTGTCCTAGCTAATGATGTGGCGCAGGTTTCTATGTGAAGGATATGTCTACCAAGCCGAGAAAAAGAAAAGATAAGGAAGCGAATGAATCATACGATGAGCCAAAGCGCCACATAGTTCTTTCTCGGAAGAGAAACATCGTGGGAGTGGATGACAAGATAGACATGTCATAAGATTATGAAAAGTTTGATGAAATTGCTCCATTCACAGTGAATATTGACCCGAGCATCTAGTTAAATGATGAAGATTTTCCATGGCTACGGCGCAAAGGGACACACGTGAAGAAAAAGTTTCACACCCAAAGATCTGGGATGTGCTCGGCTTCACTATCATCACTTTATTCTATGTTTCACACCCAGGAGGGAATCTCTGTAATAGTTAGGGTAGTTATGTGTTTTGGCATTTGAAACGCGAAGAAATTTTATGTGCAAACAAATTCTTGCATGCATTTACTGATTTTTTCAGCTAAATGACCATGAAATTCAAAAGCATTTCAAATGAACTCAGAAAAGGTTGAAAGTTGGCATGGTATCATAATTTCACCCACATAGCATGTGCAAAAAAGTAGAGAGGGTTACCACAAAACTGGATGCACTTCGTGTACAAAATGGACAATCTCTTTCGAAGTATCAGTGTTTCAGGCGAAAACTCATCCGTTACAAAGGCATTTCATTTTTTAAATAACCTAAGAATTACCAAATTGAATATAATGATAAAACACACTAATATTAAACATAAGAAAAAAGAATCACTGAAAAATCTATTTTCAAAGTTAAGTTATTAACAAACTAGTGATTCACACAAAATTCAAATAGTTCAAAATTTAAACTATTCAAATTTGAAAACTACCGGCACTAACAGAAAGTTTGTAATTTTTTGTACCTAAAGCAAAAATATTCACAAAGAAACTCAAAATACAGCAAAAACAACTAAAAATAAATAAAGCAGAAAAGAAAAAAATAAAAATAATAAATGAAAAAAATGTTGGAAATATGCCCTAGAGGCAATAATAAAATGGTTATTATTATATTTCTTTGTTCATGATAATTCTCCATTGTTCATGCTATAATTGTGTTATCCGGAAATCGTAATACATGTGTGAATACATAGACCACAACACGTCCCTAGTGAGCCTCTAGTTGACTAGCTCGTTGATCAAAAGATAGTCATGGTTTCCTGACTATGGACATTGGATGTCATTGATAACGGGATCACATCATTAGGAGAATGATGTGATGGACAAGACCCAATCCTAAGCATAGCTCAAAGATCGTGTAGTTCGTTTGCTGTAGCTTTCCGAATGTCAAGTATCATTTCCTTAGACCATGAGATAATGCAACTCCCGGATACCGTAGGAGTGCCTTGGGTGTGCCAAACGTCACAACGTAACTGGGTGACTATAAAGGTACACTACAGGCATCTCCGAAAGTGTCTGTTGGGTTGGCACGAATCGAGACTGGGATTTGTCACTCCGTATGACGGAGAGGTATCTCTGGGCCCACTCGGTAATGCATCATCATAATGAGCTCAATGTGACCAAGTGGTTAATCACGGGATCATGCATTACGGTACGAGTAAAGTGACTTACTGGTAACGAGATTGAACGAGGTATTGGGATAGCGACGAAAGAGTCCCGGGCAAGTAGTGTACCGATTGACAGAGGGAATTGTATACGGATTGATTGAATCCTCGACATTGTGGTTCATCCAATGAGATCATCAAGGAGCATGTGGGAGCCAACATGGGTATCCAGATCCCGCTATTGGTTATTGACCGGAGAGTCGTCTCGGTCATGTCTGCGTGTCTCCCGAACCCGTAGGGTCTACACACTTAAGGTTCGGTGACGCTAGGGTTGTTGAGATATTAGTATACGGTAACCCAAAAGTTGTTTGGAGTCCTAGATGAGATCCTGGACGTCATGAGGAGTTCCGGAATGGTCCGGAGGTGAAGATTTATATATAGGAAGTCAAGTTTCGGCCAACGGGAAAGTTTCGGGGGTCCCGGGGGTCCACCGGGTGGGGCCACCTATCCCGTTGGGCCCCATGGGCAGAAGTGGGAGGGGAACCAGCCCCTAGTGGGCTGGTGCGCCCCCCTTGGGCCTCCCCCTGCGCCTAGGGTTGGAAACCCTAGGGGTGGGGGCGCCACACTTGCCTTGGGGGGCAAGCCACCCCCTTGGCCACCGCCCCCCTAGGAGATTGGATCTCCTAGGGCCGGCGCCCCCCAGGGACCCTATATATAGTGGGGGGGAGGGCAGCTGCACCCTAGCCCCTGACACTCCTCCCTCTCCCTGTGCTTGGTGAAGCCCTGCCGAGATCACCGTTGCTTCCACCACCACGCCGTCGTGATGCTGGATCTCCATCAACCTCTCCTTCCCCCTTGCTGGATCATGTTGGAGGAGACGTCTTCCCAACCGTACGTGTGTTGAACGCGGAGGTGTCGTCCGTTCGGCGCTAGATCATCGGTGATTTGGATCACGACGAGTATGACTCCATCAACCCCGTTCTCTTGAACGCTTCCGCGCATGATCTACAAGGGTATGTAGATGTACTCCTCTCTCCCTCGTTGCTAGATGACTCCATAGATTGATCTTGGTGATGCGTAGAAAATTTTAAAATTCTGCTACGTTCCCCAACAATGGCATCATGAGCTAGGTCTATGCGTAGTTTCTATGCACGAGTAGAACACAAAGCAGTTGTGGGCATCGATATTGTCAATTTGCTTGCCGTTACTAGTCTTATCTTGATTCGGCGGCATCGTGGGATGAAGCGGCCCGGACCGACCTTACACATACGCTTACGTGAGACTGGTTCCACCGATTGACATGCACTAGTTGCATAAGGTGGCTGGCGGGTGGCTGTCTGTCCCACTTTAGTCGGATCGGATTCGATGAAAAGGGTCCTTATGAAGGGTAAATAGATATTGGCATATCACGTTGTGGTTTTGGCGTAGGTAAGAAACGTTGCTGCTAGAAACCTATAGCAGCCACGTAAAAACTTGCAACAACAATTAGAGGATGTCTAACTTCTTTTTGCAGCATGTGTCGTGCGATGTGATATGGCCAAAAGGATGTGATGAATGATATATGTGATGTATGAGATTGATCATGTTCTTGTAATAGGAATCACGACTTGCATGTCGATGAGTATGACAACCGGCAGGAGCCATAGGAGTTGTCTTTATTTATTTATGACCTGCGTGTCAATATAAACGTCATGTAATTACTATACTTTATTGCTAAAGCGTTAGCCATAGTAGTAGAAGTAATAGATGACAAGACAACTTCAAGAAGACACGATGATGGAGATCATGGTGTCATGCCGGTGACAACGATGATCATGGAGCCCCGAAGATGGAGATCAAAAGGAGCAAATGATATTGGCCATATCATGTCACTATTTGATTGCATGTGATGTTTATCATGTTTTACATCTTATTTGCTTAGAACGACGATAGCTTAAATAAGATGATCCCTCGTAATAATTTCAAGAAAGTGTTCCCCCTAACTGTGCACCGTTGCGAAGGTTCGTTGTTTCGAAGAACCACGTGATGATCGGGTGTGATAGATTCTAACGTTCGAATACAACGGGTGTAAGCCAGATTTACACACGCAATACACTTAGGTTGACTTGACGAGCCTAGCATGTATAGACATGGCCTCGGAACATAGAAGACCGAAAGGTCGAGCATGAGTCGTATAGAAGATACGATCAACATGAAGATGTTCACCGATGTTGACTAGTCCGTCTCACATGATGATCGGACACGGCCTAGCTGACTCGGATCATGTTTCACTTAGATGACTAGAGGGATGTCTATCTGAGTGGGAGTTCATTGAGTAATTTGATTAGATGAACTTAATTATCATGAACTTAGTCTAAAATCTTTACAATATGTCTTTTAGATCAAATGGCCCACGTTGTCCTCAACTTCAACGCGTTCCTAGAGAAAACCAAGCTGAAAGATGATGGCAGCAACTATACGGACTGGGTCCGGAACCTGAGGATCATCCTCATAGCTGCCAAGAAAGATTATGTCCTAGAATCACAGCTAGGTGACACACCCATCCCAGAGAACCAAGATGTTATGAACGCTTGGCAGTCATGTGCTGATGATTACTCCCTCGTTCAGTGCGGCATGCTTTACAGCTTAGAACCGGGGCTCCAACAACGTTTTGAGAGACACAGAGCATATGAGATGTTCGAAGAGTTGAAAATGGTTTTCCAAGCTCATGCCCGGGTCGAGAGATATGAAGTCTCCGACAAGTTCTTCAGCTATAAGATGGAGGAAAATAGTTATGTCAGTGAGCACATACTCAAAATGTCTGGGTTGCATAACCGCTTGACTCAGCTGG
Organism: Triticum aestivum; assembly: GCF_018294505.1. NCBI lineage: Eukaryota > Viridiplantae > Streptophyta > Magnoliopsida > Poales > Poaceae > Triticum > Triticum aestivum. The sequence goes on from NC_057800.1 coordinate 669,452,113, forward strand.
GAGTTAATCTCCCGGATGACGCGGTCATTGACAGAATCCTTCAGTCGCTTCCACCGAGCTACAAGAGCTTTGTGATGAACTTCAATATGCAGGGGATGGAAAAGACCATTCCTGAGGTATATCCAATGCTAAAATCAGCAGAGGTGGAAATCAAAAAGGAACATCAAGTGTTGATGGTGAATAAAACCACTATGTTCAAGAAAGGCAAGGGTAAAAAGAACTTCAAGAAGGACGGCAAGGGAGTTGCCGCGCCCGGTAAGCAAGCTGCCGGGAAGAAGCCAAATTATGGACCCAAGCCCGAGACTGAGTGTTTTTATTGCAAGGGAAGTGGTCACTGGAAGCAGAACTGCCCCAAATACTTAGCGGACAAGAAGGCCGACAACACTAAAGGTATATGTGATATACATGTAATTGATGTGTACCTTACCAGTACTCGTAGTAGCTCCTCGGTATTTGATACCGGTGCAGTTGCTCACATTTGTAACTCAAAGCAGGAGCTGCGGAATAAGCGGAGACTGGCAAAGGACGAGGTGATGATGCGCGTCGGGAATGGTTCCAAGGTTGATGTGATCGCCATCGGCACGCTGCCTCTACATATGCCTACGGGATTAGTTTTAAACCTCAATAATTGTTATTTAGTGCCAGCTTTGAGCATGAACATTGTATCAGGATCTCATTTAATTCGAGATGGCTACTCATTTAAATCCGAGAATAATGGTTGTTCTATTTATATGAGAGATATGTTTTATGGTCATGCTCCGCTGGTGAATGGTTTATTCTTAATGAATCTCGAGCGTAATGTTACACATATTCATAGTGTGAATACCAAAAGATGTAAGGTTGATAATGATAGTCCCACATACTTGTGGCATTGCCGCCTTGGTCACATAGGTGTCAAACGCATGAAGAAGCTCCATGCCGATGGACTTTTGGAGTCTCTTGATTATGAATCATTTGACACGTGCGAACCATGCCTCATGGGTAAAATGACCAAGACTCCGTTCTCAGGAACAATGGAGCGAGCAACCAACTTATTGGAAATCATACATACTGATGTGTGCGGTCCAATGAGTGTTGAGGCTCGCGGTAGCTATCGTTATGTTCTCACCCTCACTGATGACTTGAGTAGATATGGGTATGTCTACTTAATGAAACACAAGTCTGAGACCTTTGAAAAGTTCAAGGAATTTTAGAGTGAGATTGAGAATCAAAGTGACAGGAAAATCAAGTTCTTGCGATCAGATCGTGGGGGAGAACACTTGAGTCACGAATTTGGCACACACTTAAGAAAATGTGGAATAGTTTCACAACTCATGCCGCCTGGAACACCTCAACATAATGGTGTGTCAGAACGTCGTAATCGCACTCTATTGGATATGGTGTGATCTATGATGTCTCTTACCGATTTATCGCTGTCATTTTGGGGCTATGCTTTAGAGACTGTCACATTCACTTTAAATAGGGCTCCGTCGAAATCCATTGAGACGACACCGTATGAATTATGGTTTGGGAAGAAACCTAAGCTGTTGTTTCTAAAAGTTTGGGGATGCGATGCTTATGTCAAGAAACTTCAACCTGAAAAGCGCAAACCCAAATCGGAAAAATGCGTCTTCATAGGATACCCTAAAGAAACTATTGGGTATACCTTCTACCTCAGATCCGAAGGCAAGATCTTTGTTGCCAAGAATGGGTCCTTTCTAGAGAAAGAGTTTCTCTCGAAAGAAATAAGTGGGAGGAAAGTAGAACTTGATGAAGTATTACCTCTTGAACCGGTAAGTGGCGCAGCTCAAGAAAATGTTCCTGAGGTGCCTGCACCGACTAGAGAGGAAGTTGATGATGATGATCATGAAACTTCAGATCAAGTTGCTACTGAACTTCGTAGGTCCACGAGGACACGTTCAGCACCAGAGTGGTACGACAACCCTGTCTTGGAAATCATGTTGTTAGACAATGGTGAACCTTCGAACTATGAAAAAGCGATGGCGGGCCCGGATTCCGACAAATGGCTGGAAGCCATGAAATCCGAGATAGGATCCATGTTTGAAAATGAAGTATGGACTTTGACTGACTTGCCCGATGATCAGCGATCCATAGAAAATAAATGGATCTTTAAGAATAAGACAGATGCGGATGGTAACGTAACCATCTATAAAGCTCGGCTTGTCGCTAAGGGTTATCGACAAGTTCAAGGGGTGGACTACGATGAGACTTTCTCACCCGTAGTGAAGCTGAAGTCTGTCCAAATCATGTTAGCAATTGCCGCATTCTATGATTATGAGATATGGCAAATGGACATCAAAACGGTATTCCTTAATGGTTTCCTTAAGGAAGAATTGTATATGATGCAGCCGGAAGGTTTTGTTGATCCTAATAATGTTGACAAGGTGTGCAAGCTCCAATGCTCGATTTACGGGCTGGTGCAAGCATCTCGGAGTTGGAACATTTGTTTTGATGAGATGATCAAAGTGTTTGGATTTACGCAGACTTATGGAGAAGCCTGCATTTACAAGAAAGTGAGTGGGAGCTCTGTAGCATTTCTCATATTGTATGTGGATGACATACTGTTGATGGGAAATGATATAGAATTCTTGGAAAGCATAAAGGCCTACTTGAACAAGTGTTTTTCAATGAAGGACCTTGGAGAAGCTGCTTATATATTAGGCATCAAGATCTATAGAGATAGATCGAGATGCCTCATTGGTCTTTCACAGAGTATGTACCTTGACAAGATATTGAAGAAGTTCAAAATGGATCAGTCAAAGAAGGGGTTCTTGCCTGTATTGCAAGATACAAGATTGAGCACGGCTCAATGCCTGACCACGGCAGAAGATAGAGAAAAGATGAGTGTCGTCCCCTATGCCTCGGCCATAGGGTCTATCATGTATGCTATGCTGTGTACCAGACCTGATGTAAACCTTGCTGTAAGTTTGGTAGGAAGGTACCAAAGTAATCCCGGCATGGAACACTGGACATCGGTCAAGAATATCCTGAAGTACCTGAAAAGGACTAAGGATATGTTTCTCGTTTATGGAGGTGACGAAGAGCTCGTCGTAAAGGGTTACATCGATGCTAGCTTCGACACAGATCTGGATGAATCTAAGTCACAAACCGGATACGTGTATATTTTTAATGGTGGGGTAGTAAGCTAGTGCAGTTGCAAGCCAAGCGTTGTGGCGGGATCTACATGTGAAGCGGAGTACATGGCAGCCTCGGAGGCAGCACAAGAGGCAATCTGGGTGAAGGAGTTCATTACTGACCTAGGAGTCATACCCAATGCGTCGGGCCCGATGACTCTCTTCTGTGACAACACTGGAGCTATTGCCATTGCCAAGGAGCCCGGGTTTCACAGGAAGACCAGGCATATCAAGCGTCACTTCAACTCCATTTGTGAAAGTGTTCAAAATGGAGACATGGAGATTTTTAAAGTACATACGGACCTGAATGTGGCAGATCCGTTGACTAAACCTCTCCCTAGAGCAAAACATGATCAACACCAGAACTGCATGGGTGTTCGATTAATCACAATGTAACTAGACTATTGACTCTAGTGCAAGTGGGAGACTGTTGGAAATATGCCCTAGAGGCAATAATAAAATGGTTATTATTATATTTCTTTGTTCATGATAATTGTCTATTATTCATGCTATAATTGTGTTATCCGGAAATCATAATACATGTGTGAATACATAGACCACAACACGTCCCAAGTGAGCCTCTAGTTGACTAGCTCGTTGATCAAAAGATAGTCATGGTTTCCTGACTATGGACATTGGATGTCATTGATAACGGGATCACATCATTAGGAGAATGATGTGATGGACAAGACCCAATCCTAAGCATAGCTCAAAGATCGTGTAGTTCGTTTGCTATAGATTTTCCGAATGTCAAGTATCATTTCCTTAGACCATGAGATTGTGCAACTCCCGGATACCGTAGGAGTGCCTTGGGTGTGCCAAACGTCACAACGTAACTGGATGACTATAAAGGTACACTACAGGTATCTCCGAAAGTGTCTGTTGGGTTGGCACGAATCGAGACTGGGATTTGTCACTCCGTATGACGGAGAGGTATCTCTGGGCCCACTCGATAATGCATCATCATAATGAGCTCAATGTGACCAAGTGGTTAATCACGGGATCATGCATTACGGTACGAGTAAAGTGACTTGCCGATAACGAGATTGAACGAGGTATTGGGATAGCGACGAAAGAGTCTCGGGCAAGTAATGTACCGATTAACAAAGGGAATTGTATACGGATTGATTGAATCCTCGACATTGTGGTTCATACGATGAGATCATCGAGGAGCATGTGGGAGCCAACATGGGTATCCAGATCCTGCTATTGGTTATTGACCAGAGAGTCGTCTTAGTCATGTATGCGTGTCTCCCGAACCCGTATGGTCTACACACTTAAGGTTCGGTGACGCTAGGGTTGTTGAGATATTAGTATACGATAACCCAAAACTTGTTCGGAGTCCCAGATGAGATCCCGGACGTCACGAGGAGTTCCGGAATGGTCCGGAGGTGAAGATTTATATATAGGAAGTCAAGTTTTGGCAATCGGGAAAGTTTCGGGGGTAATCAGTATTGTACTGGGACCACCGGAAGGGTCCCAGGGGTCCACCGGGTGGGGCCACCTATCCCGTTGGGCCCCATGGGCAGAAGTGGGAGGGGAACCAGCCCCTAGTGGGCTGGTGCACCTCCCTTGGGCCTCCCCCTACGCCTAGGGTTAGAAACCCTAGGGGTGAGGGTGCCACACTTGCCTTGGGGGGCAAGCCACCTCCTTGGCCGCCGCCCCCCTAGGAGATTGGATCTCCTAGGGCCGGCACCCCCCAGGGACCCTATATATAGTGGGGGGGAGGGCAGCCGCACCCTAGCCCCTGGCCTCTCCCTCTCCCTCCCGTGACACTCCTCCCTCTCCCTGTGCTTGGTGAAGCCCTGCCGAGATCACCGTTGCTTCCACCACCACGCCGTCGTGCTGCTGGATCTCCATCAACCTCTCCTTCCCCCTTGCTGGATCAAGTTGGAGGAGACGTCTTCCGAACCGTACGTGTGTTGAACGCGGAGGTGTCGTCCGTTCGGCGCTAGATCATCGGTGATTTGGATCACGACGAGTATGACTCCATCAACCCCGTTCTCTTGAACGCTTCCGCGCGCGATCTACAAGGGTATGTAGATGTACTCCTCTCTCCCTCTTTGCTAGATGACTCCATAGATTGATCTTGGTGATGCATAGAAAATTTTAAAATTCTGCTACGTTCCCCAACAGTGGCATCAGGAGCTAGGTCTATGCGTAGTTTCTATGCCCAAGGGGGTCCACCGGGTGGGGCCACCTATCCCGGAGGGCCCCATGGGCTAAAGTGGGAGGGGAACCAGCCCGTAGTGGGCTAGTGCGCCCCCCTTGGGCCTCCCCCTGGGGCTAGGGTTGGAAACCCTAGGGGTGGGGGCACCACACTTGCCTTGGGGGGCAAGCCACCCCCTTGGCCGCCGGCCCCCCTAGGAGATTGGATCTCCTAGGGCCGGCGCCCCCCCAGGGACCATATATATAGTGGGGGCGGGAGGGCAGCCACACCCTAGCCCCTGGCCTCTCCCTCTCCCTCCCGTGACACTCCTCCCTCTCCCTGTGCTTGGCGAAGCCCTGCCGAGATCACCGTTGCTTCCACCACCACACCGTTGTGCTACTGGATCTCCATCAACCTCTCCTTCCCCCTTGCTGGATCAAGTTGGAGGAGACGTCTTCCCAACCGTACGTGTGTTGAACACGGAGGTGCCATCCGTTCGGCGCTAGGTCATCGGTGATTTGGATCACGACGAGTACCGACTCCATCAACCCCGTTCTCTTGAGCGCTTCCGCGCGCGATCTACAAGGGTATGTAGATGTACTCCTCTCTCCCTCGTTGCTAGATGACTCCATAGATTGATCTTGGTGATGCGTAGAAAATTTTAAAATTCTGCTACGTTCCCCAACAAAAAAGCCCACCTACCGGGCCACAGCGGCCTGCATACGACTAGAAACCCAAATTCTAGTTGGGCCAGGATGCAGGCCCGCTAGCCTAGTAGGCCCAACAGGGCATCGCAGCAGAGGTAGGCCCAGAAGGCCTGCTTTAGAGAGGAGCTCGAGACAGTAGCGGCGGCGCGGCTTATAAGCAGGTGCAAGTGCCCCTCGGCTAGCGAGGTGGGACTAAACTTCTACGCCCCTCGCCTAGCATCGCACACCCTTTAGTACCGGGTCTTGGCTCCAACCGGTACTAAAGGGGGGCCTTTAGTACTGGTTGGCGCCACGACCCAGTACTAAAGGGGGTGCGGTTCCCTCCGCTTCGCCTGGCCAAAACAGACCTTTAGTACCGGTTGGTGGCTCCAACCGGTACTAAAGGTGGGTTCTATATAAGAAAACATTTCAAAAAAATTAAGTTTCTCATCTCTCCCTTTGCTTCTTTCTCCTCTGCACCGTCGCCGCCGCCCCTCGTCGTTGCCCGACCCGTCCCCGTCCCCGTCGCCGCGCCCCGCCCCGTCCTCCCGTCGTCCCCGCCCGGCCCGAGCTATGATCCAGTGATGGTTCCTTCACTTTGGTTGTCCACCGCCTGCGCCTCAGGAACCGCGAGTGGCCTAGATTACTCTCTAGTATTCGATCTTTATTAGCTAGCTAGCTAGCTAGTGATGTATTCGATATATAATATTCGAGATGATATGTTCAAGATTATATATATTATTCGAGACGATGTATTTGAGATTATATCTATTATTCGAGACGACGCATTCGAGATTATATTCGATGATGCTTATTATGTACTATGATTGATTCAGTTTTTCCTTATTAATTAATTGCATCCATGCATTGTAATTTGAATATATTTCTTTTGGATTAGTTAAATAAAACCTATGGCGGACAATACCGGCAGAGAGGGAGAAGAGGCCCAGTTCAATATCATACGCAATCCTCGCGGGCCAGATGATGATCAGAATGAAGAAGATTATGATGGCTCCGAATATCTAAACAACACCGGGGAGGGTGATATGATATTCGATCGCGACGACCGAATTGATGAAGTCATGAACTAAGAACATGACGAAGAAAATGTTGATCTTGGAACAACAAAGACCAGCGAGGTATATTTATATAAGCAGGCATCTGGTGATCATCACATGTTTTAAATGACTTGAAGATATATATTAACGAATCGATCTTTCTTCTTTCAGCAATCCAGATCGAGCAAATCTTCAGGCAGCAGGACAGTACGAGGCCCGAACAAAAAGTTGAAGGAGGGCGTAAAGTACAATATCGAGGCCATCAAACCTAATGGCGAACCATTAGCGCCTAATAAGATTGCGGACAAGTTCATTTGTCAGTGCGGAGTTCTTGTGAAGGACCAACTCCCGATCTCCCTTCAAGAATGGAGAGAGCCAGCAAAGCCACATCCAGATCTTACTTTTGTCGACGACAGACAACAACTTCTGCTTTGGGAAACGCTCATGGAAAATTTCACCCTACCAGATCATTTCACAGATGCAGATGTGGAGAAAGTGAAGGATGCTGCTCTTAGGAAGATGGAGGTTGCATTCAACAACCAAAAGAATCGTGTATGGGACCAGTACGTCAAGGGAGGAAAGAAGACTCGAGTATTCAAGGGAACACTAGAGAAGCAAAGTGCTCATTGGGACGATTTCGTGAAATTCAAGGAATCAGAATTATCTAAGGAACGGTCGAGAATAAACAAGGTGCCGCAGAAAAGGATAAGTTCCATAAGCTAGGGCCAGGTGGCTACGCGGTGGCAATGCCTAAGTGGGTTAAGTCTGAGAAAGAGATGGAGGATGCAGGTGTCACTCCAGAAACATTAAGCTGCCCCCCTAGGTGCAGGACTTGGTTCTATGCGCATGGGGGGGAGTTGGACCCGAAGACAGGCAAAGTTTCGAAGAAGGCATGTCTGGACGGAGCCGAAGATAAGCTACTTGTTGCAATAGAAGAGGCTCGATCGGGGGTGTTCCAGTCCAATAGAGAGAACGACGAGCTTACGCGTGCCCTGGGAAATCCTGAACACCCGGGAAGAACACGAGGCAAGGGTGCTATTCCATGGTATGAGGGGTTTTCGGACTGGTACACCGACTATAGAACCCGTGCGAGAAAGAAGATTGCAGAGGAGAAGAAGAGGAAGATGGAGGAGTGGTAGAGGAAGCTGGACTATGAACGCCTTCAAGGCCTAGAATCAGCCCACGCGGACTTGGCAGTCAAATTCCAGCGGCAGCAGGAGCAGATCGACTCACTTAGCCAGCAAAGGGGGTCTCAGCAGCTGCAGCAGCTAGCGGATGATCCAACATTGGATAGCACCGTCCCATCCATGCCGAGAAGCAGCGTGCGTTCTGCCCCAGGCGACGCAATGCTGGATAGATACCCCGTGGATGACATCATGGAGAACACTAACTGCGAGCTACACTTCAAAATGAAGAACATATCCATGAAGGTGGCGGACGCCGTTGCTTTTACAAATCCCCCCGAGGCAACCTTCCATTACAACCTGATTCTAGCGGGCTATGCTCGTGTCTTTGTTGATGAGGTGGTGGACCAATATTGTCAGGACCGGATTTTCGGGATTTTAATTTCCCAAAAGTGGCCCTAGTGCTCACCAGCCCCAGGATTACTGTTAGCTGATGAGACACCAACTTGTTATAGAAACTCCAAGCAAAATACAAAATATGAAGTACAAGACCATTCTGGCCTATGGGTACAACAATTGGTTTCTAGTGGTTGACGGCGGAAGCGGTTTGCGGATCATCAGCGTCTATGGGACTCCATTTCCCACAAGAACAGCTGACCAGGATAACTCCTATCTTCGCGAGGCTGCTATCACCATTACGTAGATTTCGGGGCTATCATCGCAACGCTCCTTTCCACGCAAGAAATCTGGCCAAGACAATAGCCATGGACAAGCCAGTGAGTACTTTGAATGTACTCGCAAACATTAAGAACACAGGTATAATATAGCCATTGATAATCATGTTTTGAAATATTCCATGATCACTACGTCAGTTATGAAATAAGGTTCATGATGCACGCAAGCAGATCATTCAAATAAAACATGAGTAAACAATCAGGGAGTAGAAATGAAAAGCACCGATCGGGTGTCTGAAGCGACGCCTCGAAAGGATAATAATATGAAGCGTTCCTCAGTCGGGCGTCTGTGCGACACCGCATAAAGGGCTTATAAGTAAATGAAATAACAAGCATGCCATAGTCGGGCGTCTGTGCGACACCACATAAAGGGCTTATAAGTAAATGAAATAACAAGCATGCCACAGTCGGGCGTCTGAGCGACACCACATAAAGGGGCTTATAAGTAAATGAAATAACACGCATGCCACAGTCGGGCGTCTGGGCGACACCACATAAAGGGGCTTATAAGTAAATGAAATAACACGCATGCCACAGTCGGGCGTCTGGGCGACACCACATAAAGGGCTTATATAAGAATAATCACGGTGAATATCCAGGAGGTAGAACCGTCCCAGGGATACTCAATAATTCAAATAACATAAATGGTTAGTCCATAATAATAATAATCATAATCATCATACGTCACCGGTCATAATCAATGTTCTGGTTTAGTAGTTTTTCCTCCAAAGACCGACACTAAGACCGACACTTGACCCATCCCAGACTGTAGTCCTTAACCATGGACACGGCTATTCGAATAGGTATAATATCTCTGCAGAGGGTGTACTCTTTACCCACGAGTAACGGATTTCTTTAGTCCATCGGAACTAATTCCGTCTACGGTCTTTTAGTCGAAAACACGCCTAACTTGCACACACCAGCTTAACTTTACTCGTGTCTGGAATCACCCAAACACCTGTTAAGAAAAACTCTAAGTGGGGAGGCTACAACCTCGCGTAGCATGGGATCAAATTTTTATCGCGCGCTCTAAGGGGTGGCCTCCCCTCTCGGTCCCAACCGGAAACACCCATGCCCCCGGACCAGGTGGCATGCCTACCGGATGCAGCCGGTATCTTCCACCATGGCCTCTCTGTACGGTGTGTGCTAGGACAGGGGTGGACAACTTACTGAACCGTACCCTACCTACGGCAGGGACAAGTAGCAGCACGAAACAAGTATGGGGGTTACTGGAACAAGACTCGATCTACGGCCGACTCAGGAGGCTTAAGTATTTCCTGCATGATTAGCTCAAGGATAATATTTCACATCCATCAGACACAACCACCACTCATCATACCTCCCCCTGCCCCACCGGTCATAACCGTCTCGACGAGGGACAAGCTCGTGTCTACCCAAGACAGAGACTTTCCCAGATCCTTCCCGGTAGGCATGAGAGGCATATGAGGGTGATTGCTATCACAAGTAATGTCCATTTCCAACAGCAAAAATTTCCATTTTTGCACTCAAAGCATATGATCATATCGTCACAAAAAAATAACTAATGCTTTATGTTGAGGTGGGGTTATAACCGTATCAAACAATCCCCAAAATATATTATGCCAGGGTTCAGAATGCTTGCCTTCAAGTTGTGGTGAGGCAGGGTGCATTCCAAAACTTTTAAAGTTTTCTTCTCTCTCCAACAAATCCTATTTTTGAAAATATTCAAATTAACACATAGTCCAAAAACAGTACAAAAAAGTTGTTTGGAAAATTTTGAAATAAATATGAAAATAAACTAGACAATATTTGAGAAACAACAGAAAAAGAATCAAGTCATTTGGATTTATATTTTAAAAGTTATAGCCGGTGAAAGTTTAGTCAAATTCTGTTTTTAAAATAAAACAGAAAAAAGGAAAACATTTCGATGGGAATACGCTTTCTTAGCAGGGAAGACGTACTCTAGGGCGTTGCGCTTTCACTTAAAGCATGTGGTGGCGGGGCTGGTCACTGACAGTGGGTCCAGGGGGGCCACTGGTCAGGTTTGACTAGTCGCCACTCCCTCCCTTCTCCTCTGCCCGAGCGATGGAGGGACTCCGGCGATCTCCGTCAACGAACGGTGGTTCCTCACGGGGTTCTGAGGGCGGGGATGGATCCGACAGCCCGGGGCGGTCCTCTCGGTGGTCATTAGGTAGGTGGGGACGAAGGTAGTCGCCGGCGGTGAGCTTCGCGGCGGCCGGTGGCTTCGGGAGAATTGGGGGTTCGCACTATGGTGGTTCTTGAGCGGGTTTGAGGTGTTGGGTGGCTTCGCAAGATCGAGGGGAGGAGGATGGTGGCTCTGGATGGGCTGGGGAGGCCTTGCTTGCGACGAATTGGACCAGAGAGCAACGGCGGCTGAACTGGCCGGAGACGGGGAAGAAGGCTTCCCGCTGTCGCTTGCGGGCTGGGGGAACTCTAGGAGGATGGCTTGAGGCTGCCTGGGTGCCTGGACGAGCTCGGGGACTCCTATTTATAGGTGGACGAGGTCGGTTCGCGGCGGCCAGGGATAAGCTTGACGGTGAACCGCCGTTCTGTTGCTGCAGGCGACGTGGCGACGACGGGCGCTAGCAGATGGCTTGCGGATGAGGTCGAGCTGCTCCAGAGGGCAGCTGGCGCGCTGGAGTGGTTCGGGCGGCGCCGTCTAGGGCAGGAGCCCACTGTGGCCAGCCGCTAGCCGTTGTGGCCGACCTGACGGCGGCGCTGTAGGGCGCCAGGGGCGAGCTGGCGGGTTCTGGTGAGTGGATGAGGCCAGGGGCGTGGCTCTGCAGGCGAGCAAGGGTCGGGTATGATGCGGCGACCCGTGCGCACGCACGTGCAAAACGCGTGCTCTGGGCGCACCCAGAGCACGCACGCTACATGCTCGGCAATATGCCAAGGCATGCTAGAGTGCTTGAGCGGGGCTGGCAAAAAACAGGACTAGGTTAGGGTTAGTGAGGAGATCAATGGACATGGTTGTTAGGTCAGATGATTAAGTTCACAAAGTAAACTTAAAATCATGCCAAAACTGGCTATGCACTCAAGGTGTTTGACAGAATGCCAAGGTCATCTAGGCAATTCTTGGGGTGGCCAAATTCTCCAGATCAATGTCTCTTTAGATGATACAGAGGGTGGTGAGGTTAGTTTGCCAAAATCAAAAACTTGTTAGTGCAAGTTTATAGGAAAACCAATTCTGGACAGAAACATAAAGGCATAGTTGCATGCACTAAAAATCCTCCAATGGGTCCACTCTCCTGGACTTAAGGGTTTGGTATGGAGTACTACAAGCAGGAGAAAGCTCATGGTCACTAGGGCAAAATTAATTAGGGATGCAGTTGAAAACACCCAACTTGGCCAGAATGAAAAAGAGGTTGATTCACTCAAATTTTTCAAAGAACATCAATGGGTTTTTGCACGAAGTTGAATAATATACTCCTATTAACATCCCATAATTTTGGTGGAAGCTAGAAAGAAATATTTAAAGGGGTTGTAGTGCAAAATTGCTCTCTGGACCAGATTTGGAAAGTTGGTGTAGAGCTCAAAATATTAAATGAATGAAATATATTTTTGCATAAAAGTGATTTAAAAACATCTCATGACATCTCCAAATTTTGGTGAAAACTTTAAATAAATTTATCAAGTGGTTGTAGTTCAAAAAGAGCTCCAAAACTAAAGGAAAAATCATTTTAGGAATAAAGCTCAGAGAGAAATGATTGTGCAAATAAGTTGCACTGATAATAGAAATGTTTTTTTTCTTGAAAGGGCAAACAAGTCCAATAATATATTTGGAAAGTTTTTACTTGGGGTAAAAACTCCATAATAACAAAGAAAAGAATGGCTTTGAAATCAAGGGGAAAATCCAGAAAATGAAAGTTTAAATTTCCTGGCAAAATTTTAAATCAATGAAACAAGGTCAAAATTTTGGGGTGTCACAAATATTCGGGGCTAGAGCTTGACATTCCTGGAGGTGACGAGGAGCACACACTGGGAGAGGCCAAACATCGTATCATCCTATGGAGAAAGGATTGCATCATCTTTCGAAGGACACCGACACCGCGTCAGCCGACTCCTCGTCGAAGTCCGCCAACGAGTCAGCAGACTCCCGCTCCTCCAAGTCCATCAATGCGTCAGGCCACTCCTCCTCCTCCAAGTCTGGCAAAGCGTCAGGCCACTCCTCCTCCAAGTCCGACACAGCGTCGGACCACTCCTCCTCCAAGTCCGGCACAACTTCAGGCCACTCCTCCTCCAAGTCCTGCACAGCTTCAGGCCACACCTCCTCATCCAACTCAGCCACGTCAGCCGTCTCCGCTGCCTCAGCAATCACGGAAGAGAGCCGCCGCACCTATGGTGCATAGCAGTACAAGTCGAGGTAGGACGGGAGGTACAGGCGGAGGCAAGCGATTTCAATATGGTCCAAGAAGCCTCGCGCCTCTTCCGCAGAGGCCTTACGACAAGTCCGAGGAGGAAAACGCAGCCATATCGAAGGCCGAGGTGGAAGCTCGTTTTGCACCGAACCCGCCAACACCGCCAAGGGAGAATGTGCTTGAGGAAAAGATTGACCACTTCATTCATATGGCTAGACCACCATCTCCCAAGCCTATTGACACAGACTATGAGCGCCACCTCAGGAAGTTAAATCGAGCACATCTACAGAAAGAGGCGAGCTCGAGCTCGAGAAAATCAGTTGGCAAAAAATGTGGTAAAACCGTTCCCCGGCTAGGAGAACAGGCGGCACAATCAATCCCCTCGCTTGTTGTGCCAACAACACATGAGAGTAGGCGCTCCCAATATTATTGTGGGCAAACTATTTACGTTCCCGAGCTGGGTGATGTGGTAATAACCGAGGAGCATATAAGGCAGGCTGAAATCCTCAAGATCATTGTTGGACAACTCCTCGACATCGAGTCCATGTCTCCGCTTAGATAGGAGGAAATAAAATGGAAATATGTCTAAGGCCAACCTTTGGTCAAGCCAGACGAGGTCAAGAAGCTCCCAACGAGAATGTATGAATTGCATCAATGGTACATGGACATTACCAAGATTTCCAATCGAGAGTCCCTCATGGTGAATGTCAAGAAGGATCATTAATTCCATGAGAAAGCTGTGTCCGTTGAGTATTCAGAACTATTTCAGTTATACAATCAAGACGCACTCGACAAATCTATCGTCAGTTGCTATTGTTTGTAAGTGATTTCTTTCTGTAATTTAAGTCTCAAGCTAGCTGTAGTGATCATTTTGATCAATCATTACCTATAATTATCCTCACTATATTCTTTTCTGTGGTATTATGCAGGATGAAGATGTATGAAATGAAAAAAGGTGGATGCTATGGCATTGGGTTCATTGACCCAAATACCATTAATGAATACACATGGAAATTAGATGCATATTATGAAAAAAGTATAGAGAAAAGCATGCTAGAGTTCTTCAAGCGCCTCAAATACAATGAAGATATACTACTTCCTTACAACTTTCTTGTACTACAAATTCTATTTTTGCCTACTAGCTAGCTCCATGTTTTTGCTTACATATGCCCGCTTAATTAAGACATGCAAACATGTGTGCATGCAGATTTCACTGAATCTTGTTAATCATTAAAGTTGATGAAGGAACAGTTGAAATACTGGACTCACTACTTAAAAAAGAAAGTTACTACACCATCTTGTTTGGGATAGTTAACAGGTAATTTCAATCATTATTAACTATATCTCGGCCTATTTAGTTCGTCATTTCCTGATATGAACTATTTAATAACCCCTTTATTCATTTTCTTTGTCGGTGGGCAGGGCTTGGGCAAAGTTCATCAACGTCACTCCAGGCCAATGGAAATGAAAGCTGAAATGGTATCGACCCAAGGTAAGTAATTAAGTAGTACTAGCTAGCTAGCTGACATCTCTTTAATTATCATGCTTGATTAATTATTATCTGATCAAATTCCATTCTCATAAAGGCCCTGAAGCAGGCGCCGGGGAATAATCTATGTGCATACTATGTTTGCGAGAACATTCGCATGATGGCGTCCAAAAGGAGCAGATCTCAAAGACAGGACTGGGTACGTTTGTCAGAACACTATTCACAATTTTTACACCATTATCGATATCTAGTCACACAACTAATACACATGCATATTGATCTCCTTCTTAACAGTTCAGAGAGGTGCGGGAGCAGCTCCTAGTAGAGGAGAGCATAGAAGCAATTCAAGAGGAAATAGCGGGATTTTTGCTCGACCAGGTCATAGATCCCAAGGGAGAATACTATTACCTGCTACCGCCCCCATGAACCACTTCCAATTGTCCTCGTGCTCCGAAGGCACCAATTAGGCTAATGCCACTGGCTCCGAAGGCACGAATTAGGAGAAATTGTATATAGCTAGCTAATTGTGTGTGTGTGTGTGTATATATACATGTGTGTACATATGTGTGAATTAATGGTGGTTGAGAGACATTCAATGATATATATATATATGATCTGTTCTACTAGAAATTCTATTTATATATATGCATAACATGTACAATATGTAGTATCGTAAAATACCAGCAAACGGAAAAGAATTAAATGGAAAACACAAAATTAAATGAAAAAGAAATTATAAACCCAAACCCCCCCAACCTTTTAATACCCGTTGGTGTCACCAACTGGTACTAAAGGGCTCCCTGCCCCTGGAGCTGGCTCGTGCCACGTGGTTGTCCTTTAGCACCGGTTCGTGCTGAACCGATACTAAAGGGGGGGCCTTTAGTGCCCACACTTTACTGTCGGTTACCGAACCGGCACTAAAGGGCCTTACAAACTGGTGCTATTTCCCGGTTCTGCACTAGTGACGCCATAGCAAGACTCTTGCCGGGCCACCCGGCAAGGCACTCGCCAAGCACACCAGCAGGGCCACTGTCAGGCCCACACCAGCTGAAGGTGTCCTGGACTAGGGGGTACTCACCACGTCATCTCCCGATCTGTTAGATTGGGCCGAGGACCCCCATGGCCGTATACTCATGGGCCAGTTCGGACAATTGCCGCATACAAGGAAGATTCCACAAGACTTGGCGATCAAGACAAGGACTCCTCCCCACCGGCGTATTCGGCTAGGACTCTTGTTATCCTAGGCCTCTGGTGCATTATATAAACGGAGGCTAGGCTAGTCGATAGATCATATACATACAATCATACCATAGGCTAGCTTCTAGGGTTTAGTCTCTCTGATCTCGTAGTAGATCTATTCTTGTACTACCCATATCATCAATATTAATCAAGCAGGACGTAGGGTTTTACCTCCATCAAGAGGGCCCAAACCTGGGTAAAACATCGTGTCCCCTGCCTCCTGTTACCATCTGCCTTAAACGCACAGTTCGGGACCCCCTACCCGAGATCCGCCGGTTTTGACACCGACATTGGTGTTTTCATTGAGAGTTCCGCCGTGTGATCGATAAAAAGATCGATGGCTCGCCTGCAGATCAACTGTGACTTTGGCATCTTCGTCACCAGCTCAACTGGTCACCTTGGTTCGACCAAGAACTTCGCCCCGTGTTCGGATCACCATGTTCGGACGAGGTCCTTCATCAAACATCAACTCCGATCTCTATCAAGATCATGGAGGAATCATCCATGGAGTTCGGGGGCTCAACGTCAACATTGCCCTCAAGCGACCGTGCTGTTTTTCTGGACAGTGAACTCGTATCTGCCGCCACCACCTCCTCGAGTATCGCTTTGACGATCCCTTTGGTGGAATTGTGCGGAATTGAGTCTACAACAATCCTGGAAAATTTCGTCGAGTTCCGATGGAGGAATCTCTGACAATCCACGATATATCGAAGCCCTATCAAATCTGGACAGGAACCTAGATGACTTTAGGGCGTGGTGTCCAGCTTCTAGCTCGGACGTCCTTTGGAGGATCCAACCGTTGATCGGCTGCGGAATTCCTATATCTACCACCTCGCAAAATTTTAGCTCGATCCGACCGTCCAAACTCCGGGAACCTTCCTATTAGTGCATCACTTTTTGGATCTGTTTTCTGCGCGAAAATGAATCCGACCCGAGTTCGTCTTTTTTATGAACGGGATTTTGGACATCCCTTTTGAAGGAAGTTTTGTATGGGGTATTGTGTTTTGTTCCCAAACACATCCCACTAACTTTGAGATCTTTTGAACATGATCTTCAACATCATGCTGGTGTCAAACCAGTCCGGCAATATTACTCCACGACTGCCAACCTGCGCTAGACGCGTCGTCAGTTTATCCATCATCTTCGGATCAACATCTTCAGATCAACATCTTCGGATCAACTTCACGGCAAGCCGAACAAGAGTACGGCATCGCAAAGGATAAATCATCACCAACATCGCCGCCTCACGGATTACACGGAGCGGGCATATCGGCATCGCCGCACGGTCGCTTCATCAACCCGGCATCGACCACGTCACGACCTGCATCGGCAGGGCCGCACTATTACTTCTTCAAGCTGGTGTCCATCACGCCGACCTACTTTGACTCATCGGCTGACATCGAGGCTTCGATATCTCGGCTGGACCTGGGGCTTCGCCATCTCTTCATCAACCTACTCCGGACACTTCGGCGTCACTAGCCGACCGGCTCTGTCACGTTAGCTGGGCCGAGGGCTTTGCCTCGGCGAGCCAACCTTTGCCAGCATTGTCATGCCGTCGTTTTATCGCCCATCAGGCAATGGGTGTGCGGATCGAGTCCCAATTTTGGGAATCACCTTCTTTTGGATTGCTACAACAAATAAACCAGGTGCTATTAATCCCAGTATTTTTTGCTTGTTTGGGTTCATTTTTCCCAAGGAATTATTACTCTGGTTTGTCCATCATATGTACACAGGTCTATCAAATGGTAGCCACATTCATGATAGTCGCATGGTGGTTCGGTCAATTTCCGTACATAGTCCGGCGAACGCCGCACTCGGAGCTCGGACCAACCTACGAATTCAGGCTTTGTCACGCCTTTACCGCATCACGCCGACGCCCTGCATCGACATTGACTTCGGCGCCAGGCCATATTTCTTTTATTACTCACTTTGCATAAATTATTTATTATGCAACGATTTTTTTAATTATCATTATTACTATTATCTCCGGTTTGCACTATTTTTTGTGCACAGAAAAATGATCCGGCGACTTCGGCGTCACTCTGCCGGTCTGCATTGACCGTGCTATGTCACCACTTCGGTGTGTCGAGCTCTCTGCTCCGCCACCTCGGGACCGGCTTGGGGGATGGAACCTCGCCCCACATCAAGCTCGGACCGCGTCATCAATACCAAACACATTAACCAGCTAAGTCGCTTTCATGCTCAAAGCTTTAATTTCTAACTTGTGTTCGGTTCGACCAAGCATTATACGTTTTTGGAAAAAGTTTCTAGTAAAAAATTTCCTTGTCCAAACTTTGTTTGTGACGCATAAATTCAAATACCCAATTCATTTGGGGGCTTCCTTCATGAAGCTTTTCCTCTTGCATATGATTATACTTGTACAACTTCGTTCCTTGTTCGTGTATTACGCCATAATATGCATCATATTGACTTAAGCGATTTACAAGCTGGGTTGCCTTGCTCATGTGTTTACCCCTACATTCCTGATTGTTCGGCTAGGGAGTAAAGGGAGCACCTCCGCGATTGTCACGATCGGGTCATCCAAGCCGGACCTCAGACTGGGTGAAGCCGAAAGCTAGCGCTCTTATAGTTTTCAATGATGGTCGGCACACAACGGAACTCATGAGTACAAAAAATCTATTGCACAAGTCTCATAATAACAATGAGCACCGAAGAAAGGTATCGGTGGGGGTACTATTTTCTTCGAAGATGCTTCTTACACTTCGCAGTAATATAGCATAAGTTCCTTGAGCGCGCTTTGTCTGTTATAGCCTTATGGCCTGATTGCCTGGTTATTGGAAACACCGTCGATATTCTCGACAGATGGAGTACATAACACTTTTCGGTCCATGACCGAAGAGGGAGAAGCCGACGGTCGGTTAAGACACGTTTAAAGTTTGGTTGAACATAGATATGATATAAGTACTTTGGTACATGCAATCATTCTTTTACCCAAGTCACTTGGGGGCTCTTAAATTTATATGAGCCATTTTATGATAAGTGTTCTTCTTCTTAGTCGTTGCAAAGTTTTATTATTATTATTATTATTATTATTATTATTATTATTATTATTATTATTATTATTATTATTATTATTATTATTATTACTATCTATCACTCCTTTTTTCGACACGAGCGTGTGGTCACTAGCCGGGGAGCCTAATTTCTCTCTCAAAGCCGCTAGAGTTTAGTTTGCTAAACTGGCCTAATGAGAAGTACTCCGCCCTCGGGATAGGAGGTTGAAGCCATAGGCTGACCCGCTTGATGTCTTGAGATAGGATGTATCATGTTAAAGCACGATAGAAGCACTTCTTTTGCTAAGGCCAATTTTCGGATTGGCACCGCACTTGATCTTGTTCGGACGTCAAGTTTTTACTCAGGTTATTTGGTTTTCCAAGCTTATGGCACTTTTAAACTATTTGTGTGTTTTCAGCACAAGTCTCGTAGTGCAACGTCGGACACCTTTAGAGATTCGGCAAAAACATTCTCGGATATTGCTATATATGCATCGGTTTCGAATTGTGTCTTCGGTCAATAGTTGGGTTGCCCTGCTCCTGCGCTTGCCTCCTACGTTCCGCTTTGTTCAGCTAGGTGTGCAAAGGGAGAACCACTGCGATTGTGCTTCCAGCTCACATGGTTAAGCACCTCAGTGGAGAAAGCCGAAAACTGACTGTCACAATAAGCGTAAACTGGTCAGTGATCCGATGACGGTGTTAAATGACGGGCCATTCATAACAATGGCCGAAGTGTTTACGGCTTGACATCGACTGTCGCCGAACACTACCGGGGGCTATTAACTGGCCTCCCAAACTAAATCCTTGATATTTTGCTCTTACATTGGAGCTGAGGTTTCATGATCATGCTTAGCATGACAACCCAAAGAAAGGAACCGATAGCGGGACTATTTTCTTTGGAAGACATTTCTTCTGTTAAACAGTAATATAACATATCTCTCTGTGTACCTTTGTTTATAAAACCATGTGGCCAGATTGCCTTGTTTGTCATAAATCTTTGCTCTCATAAAGGCTTTATAAAGTAGGAAAAATGCTCCTCGACTACTGGCCAAGGAGGTGGAAGCCGATGGTCGGTCAACAAAGTTTTGTACAATGCAGATCCGAGCATTAATGACGTAAAGTACTTGGATACATAGAGTCATTACACATAATTTGTGATTTTACTATGGATATCGATCCTTAATTCGGCCACCCTTGCCCGCATTAAGGCTCGGGGGCTACTGGGCTTCGGGCTTATTATTTACAAATATTAAAGGGGCACATCGATCCCTGATCTGGTGTTGCCACCCGACCAGTGTCTCAGGGGCTACTGCATTGCCGGTTCAATGCAGAACATTTTATGTGCAATATAGTTTCCGAGGAGATTTTGATCCTCAGGTTGGTCGGCCGCACCCAACCTGAGTCTCGAGGACTGAGCACGCCGCTTTTAGTGTCCCGAAGTATTCTGCCGAGCTAGGACTTGATCCTCAGGCCGATTTTGTAAATCAACCTGAGTCTCAGCGGCTACTGGGTTCAGCGGTCTTATGTCATCCTTCATGTGCATCTCGGGTTTTAGACCGATACCCACCTTGAGGGCTACTGGCTATATATCTCGGCAGAGAATAAATTGCACCAATCAAAAATACTGACAAAAATCGGCCCACATTCGGGGTGGTGCACCACCTCGGAAGCAGTCCGGCATAAAGCTCGGGCGCTAGTGGCTGGCTCCATAGAGGGCATTTCTGGCATTAAGCTCGGCTAAACTCCTTCAAACTTCTTTGAACCAAGGTGATTTACGACACCTCAGATATAGTCCGGCGTTGGAGCTCGGATACATAGTCCGACGTTGGGGCTCAGATACAGTCTGGCGTTGGACCTCGGATACATAGTCCGGCGTTGGAGCTCGGATACATTCTGGCATTAGAGCTAGGAAGCGGTCCGGCGTTGGTGCTCTGCTGCAAAAGATACCTCGAATGCAGTCCGGCGTTGGAGCTCGGACGCAAGAGGACGCTGCCGCCCGGCAACAACTTCAAACCCGAGGTGTGGCATAAAAATAACAAGGCATTGATAAAGGCCAGAAACTTAAAGGGGCTCCTTGGATACCCGACGTGTAAGCTCGTCGAATGGATTTCGGCGATCCTCAAGATTGAAGATGAGAAGATTTGTTGAACCAGTTTTCAAGACCGACGACCGAAGATGAAGAACGGTTCAGAAGAATCGAGGAGCATCCCTAACTTGAAGACCGGTTCAGGGGGCTATTGACGGTGTCCTGGACTAGAGGGTACTCACCATGTCATCTCCCGATCTGTTAGATTGGGCCGAGGACCCCCATAGCCGTATACTCATGGGCTACTTCAGACAGTTGCCGCATACAAGGAAGATTCCACAAGACTTGGCGATCAAGACAAGGACTCCTCCCCACCGACGTATTCGGCTAGGACTCTTGTTATCCTAGGCCTCTGGTGCATTATATAAACCGAGGTCAGGCTAGTCGATAGATCATATACATACAATCATACCATAGGCTAGCTTCTAGGGTTTAGTCTCTCTGATCTCGTGGTAGATCTACTCTTGTACTATCCATATCATCAATATTAATCAAGCATGACGTAGGGTTTTACCTCCATCAAGAGGGCCCGAACCTGGGTAAAACATCATGTCCCCTGCCTCCTGTTACCATCCGCCTTAGACGCACAGTTCGGGACCCCCTACCCGAGATCCGCCGGTTTTGACACCGACACCAGCCAAGTCTCCGCTGCCGTTCGCATGCAGCTGCCGACCCAACCAGCTAGGCAGGCACCTGCGTGGCGACATGCAGTCCTTCGTGGAGACTCCACCACCGCGCCACCTCAGCTGCCTACCTACCTACATGGCACCGCATGCATCGCTGGCCAGGGCGCGTGTCGAAGCTTGGAGGAGCGGCGACGGACGGGACCGGCCTCGCCCCCGCCCCCGATAAAGTGGAGGGACACCTAAGCCTCGCACTTAATGCGCTTTGTCCTATAATACCAGGATAACCTCGCAACACTGTTTCCCTTCCACCTCATGTGTGCCACTGTGGCAACTCCTTTTTCTATAAAAGGAGGCCCAACGCGACGAGGGGAGGGATTCGGCTTTTTGGAGCTCGTTACACCCCGTAGCTAGTTCAAGAACTCAGAATACATCCACCAAAGCAGGACTAGGGTTTTACGCATCCTCGCGGCCCGAACCTGGATAAACGAACTGCATGCTCTCTGTTAGACCCGCTCTTCTCTCAACCCCGCGCCCCGCAACCGCGGTAGGGATTCTTGTGATCCCATAGGTGTCGTTTCCCACCGACATCCTGGGCGCGCCAGGTAGGGGCGCGTTTGTGAGAATCTGGTGTGGTAGTTAGCCTAGCGGTTCTTCGTTGCCATGGCCCCTAAGAAGTAGACGGCCACGGCGATTGGCATGTTGGGGGCCGAACGGCCCGTGCCGGAGCGGACGAGCGGCGGACCGGTCGCGGACAGGACTTGGGTCGCGGCCCGCTAACACCAGCACCACCCAGGCAGTCGGAGCCTGGCGAGCGGCGTCGTTCGTGCACCAGATGGTCGACCCCACGCCGCCGGATCCAAAGACGGAGCTGTACCCCCTGCTGGCGGAGCGGGGCCCTCCGGGGGTGTCGTTGCGCCAACTCTAGGCGGCGCGGCGACCTCCAGGACGCATACACCGGCGACCACCGCGCGTTCTTCCCATGGTGTGCTCGCCGAACAGCGTCACCACGTTGGTGACCCTGGGCACCGCCATGGGAAGAGCCATGTGCACTGTCAGCAAGGCGAAGGAGTTCAACACGCTCGCTGAAGCACTGGTGAAAATGGCACGCAGCCGCTGGGTCATGACAGAGCTCCTCTAACATAGTTAGAAGTCGAAGCGCGCCATGATCCACTCAGCTATCACCGCAACCCACGCCAGCGGAAGCCTTAGCACGCGCGTAGCTGCTCCTGGACTTCCCTCCTGCTGCGGAGAAGCTCGATGAGTGGAGGGCCACCATCCGGAGCCTCATCGCCGTCGCGAACAAAGATGATTCACGACCAGCGGGGCCCTCGGGTTGGCACTCCACTGAACCACCACATGCTGGCGCTGGGAGGACCGGGGGAGCTGCGGCCACGGTGCACTCTCCTCCTCCTCGCCAGCCTCCACGAGCGTCGGCTTGTCGCGGCGACGCTGGTGATAACATCGTCATAGCATCGTCCGATCCATGGACCCTCCGCGACCAGCGCCAGGTCCTTCGGGAGCGAGCTCATGAAGACGCTCGAACCACCCTCGAGCGCCGGCGCGAAGCGCGCTGCCAGTCGGACAAGCGGGCGAGACCCACTACGGACCACCCGGCACCAGGGGGCCCCGGCGGCCTACCTTATGAGGTGGGCTGCTCGGCTTTTACCCGTGAGCTGAGGCAGTTCCAGTGGTCGTCCCACCGCATGTTCAAGCCCGACGTCGGCGAGAAGTACACCGGCAAGACCCATCCGTCCGAGTTCCTCAGCATCTGCACCATCGCGATGTAGGCCGCTGGGGCTCGCGACAACAAGGTGCTTGCCAACTACTTCCCGCTGGCTCTCAAAACCAATGTGATGTCTTGGTTGATGCACTCACCGGCGGACTCCATCTCTTCCTGGTCAGATCTGTGCCATGAGTTCTTTGGCGCCTTCACGGGAGGCCACCAAGCTCATGGCCAGGCCAGTGATCTGCATATAATTCCCAGAAGGAATGGGATACCTTGCGCAAGCACATCCAGAGATTCAGCCGGGTGCAGTACAACATCCCTGACATTCATCCCGCCGCTATGATTAGCGTGTTCCATCAGAACATGCGCAATCGCAAGATGCGTGAGGAGTTGTCGATGACCAAGGTTAAAGATGTGGCTGAGCTCTACGTTCTGGCCGACAGGTGCGCCCGGGCTGAAGAGGGAAGGAAGTACCCCGGCAAAAACGCCAGCGCGGAAACCGACTACTAAGGAGGATGCCGCCGCCCTGACGAAGAGGGGTCGGCGTCGCAACAGGAAACGCAAAGGCAAGGCCATGCTTGCTGTTGAGGGACGGTGCCAGCAAGAAGGTCAAGGCAGAGACCCCCGGCAAGGAGATTGTCGGGTGCACCGCTTGCCAGGCCTTGGCGGCTACCGCCAAGCCCGGAAGCTCCAGCAAGCAATATTGCAAGATCCACCGCACCAAGGGCCACGATCTCCAGAACTGCCGGCAAGTCGAGCTGCTTGTTGAGAAGCAAAAGGCTGAGTACGAAAGGCGGGACAAGGAGAAGGACCAGGATGGTGCTGAGGGATCCGCCAAGAAGCGCGGCGGCCAAGGAGGCTACCCCGGTAGGGACAAACAGCAAGAAAGACCCGCCCGGGGCCGTGACAAGAAACAAGAAGACGATGACCACGATGAGGACGACGAGTCTGGTGAGCAATGGTTCCAGAAGGCTACGGAGGCCATGTGCGTCGATGGCGGCGCCTCGCTACACACCTCTCACCGCCAGCTCAAGCAGTGGGCACAAGAGGTCACAGCAACAGAGGCGTCCTTCGACGCTCAGAAGCCACTAAAGTGGTCCAGCACGCCCCTCATCTTTGTGTTGGAAATATGCCCTAGAGGCAATAATAACATGATTATTATTATATTTCCTTGTTCATGATAATTGTCTATTATTCATTCTATAATTGTGTTATCCGGAAATCATAATACATGTGTGAATACATAGACCATAACATGTCCCTAGTGAGCCTCTAGTTAACTAGCTCGTTGATCAATAGATAGTCATGGTTTCCTGACTATGGACATTGGATGTCATTGATAACAGGATCACATCATTAGGAGAAAGATGTGATGGACCAGAACCAATCCTAAGCATAGCACAAGATCGTGTAGTTCATTTGCTATAGAGCTTTTCCAATGTCAACTATCATTTCCTTAGACCATGAGATCGTGTAACTCCCGGATGCCGTAGGAGTGCTTTGGGTGTACCAAACGTCACAACGTAACTGGATGACTATAAAGGTATACTATAGGTATCCCCAAAAGTATCTGTTGGGTTGATACGGATCGAGACTGGAATTTGTCACTCCGTATGACGGAGAGGTATCTCTGGGCCCACTCGGTAATGCATCATCACAATGAGCTCAATGTGACCAAGTGTTTGGTCACGGGATCATGTATTATGGTACGAGTAAAGTGACTTGCCAGTAACGAGATTGAATGAGGTATTGGGATACCGACGATCGAATCTCGGGCAAGTAACGTACCGATTGACAAATGGATTTGAATACAAGATTGATTGAATCCTCTACATCGTGGTTCATCCAATGAGATCATCGTGGAACATGTGGAAGCCAACATGGGTATCCAAATCCCGCTGTTGGTTATTGAACGGAGAGTCATATCGGTCATGTCTGCGTGTTTCCCGAACCCGTAGGGTCTACACACTTAAGGTTCGGTGACGCTAGGGTTGTAGAGATATTAGTATGCGGTACCCCGAAAGTTGTTCGGAGTCCCGGATGAGATCCCGGACGTCACGGGGAGTTTCGGAATGGTCCGGAGGTGAATATTTATATATAGGAAGTCCAGTTTCGGCCATCGGGAAAGTTTCAGGGGTAATCGGTATTGTACCGGGACCACCGGAAGGGTCCCGGGGGTCCATCGGGTGGGGCCACCTATCCCGGAGGGCCCCATGGGCTGAAGTGGGAGGGGAACCAGCCCCTAGTGGGCTGGTGCCCCCCAAGGGCCTCCCCCTGCGCCTAGGGTTGGAAACCCTAGGGGTGGGGGGCGCCCCACCAGACTTGGGGGGCAAGTCCCCCCCTTGGCCGCTGCCCCCCTTGGAGATTGGATCTCCTAGGGCCGGCGCCCCCCTGGGGGTCCTATATATAGTAGGGGGAGGGAGGGCAGCCGCACCCAAGCCCTTGGAGCCTCCCTCTCCCCTCGTAACACCTCTCTCTCTCTCTCTCTCTCTCTCTCGTTGGAGCTTGGCGAAGCCCTGCCGAGATCACCGCTGCTTCCTCCACCACGCCGTCGTGCCGCTGGATCTCCATCAACCTCTCCTTCCCCTTGCTGGATCAAGAAGGAGGAGACGTATTCCCAACTGTATGTGTGTTGGAACGCGGTGAGGTTGCTGTCTCGTTCGGCACTTGGGCATAAGTGGATTGGATTCACGACGAGTACGACCTCCATCAACCCTGTTCTCTTGAACTCTTTGCTCGCGATCTACAAGGGTATGTAGATGCACTCCCCTTTCCCTCATTTCTAGATGACTCCATAGATTGATCTTGGTGATGAATAGAAAATTTTAAAATTCTGCTACGTTCCCCAAAACTTTGATGTCGAGGACCGCCCTGATCGCACTACCGCGGCCGGGTGTTTGCTGTTATTGGTTTCGCCAACAATACGCAACCTCAGGGTGAACAAGATGTTGGTTGACGGCGGGGCCGGCCTGAACCTGATCTCGCCTATCATGATCAAAAGGTTGCAAATCCCTGACGGGGACCTCGAGGAAACGGGCATGTTTCAGGCGGTCAATCTGGGGAGAAGCCAGCCAAAGGGAAAGGTCACGCTGCCCGTGACATTTGGAGGGGAGTTGAACTTCCGGACGGAGAGGATCGTCTTCGACGTGGCCGAGATCCCCTTGCCCTACAATGGGATCCTCGGCCGCCCGGCACTCGCAAAGTTCATGGCGGCGTCACACTACGCCTAAAACATGCTAAAGATGCCTGGGCCGTTGCCCATCATCTCCATCCGCTCCGACAAGAAGGACGCACTGATCTGCGCCGACCAACTCTACCGGGAAGCAGTTGCAGTAGCTGCCGTCAAGGCACCTGCTCCTGTCGCCGAAGGCCCGGGAGGAAAAAAGGAGCCCGGCAAGACCTCTCGCACCCACTCCGGCAAGCGCACCCCCTCGGGGTGTTGTGCTACCGCTGAGGACATGCCAGAGAGCTCTGCCGACAAGAACAAGAGATCCAGAGCCGTGTCGCCGCAGACTAATAAGGTGCCCATCACGGAGGACGGCACGGGAGGGGCCTTCATCATAGGCTCTGCCCTCAGCAGCAAATAGGAAGGCGAGCTCGTCACCTTCCTGTGGGCGAATGTCGACGTGTTTGCATGGCAAGCGCCTGACATCCCCGGTGTTCCCAGGGAGGTGATTGAGCACCACCTAGCTGTCTGCCCCCACGCGCGGCCCATCAAGTAGAAGGTCAGAAAGCAGGCTCTGGAGAGGCGGGAGTTCATCACAGAGGAGATCAGGAAGTTAGAAGCGGCGGGTTTGGTGATAGGGGTGCTCCACCCAACGTGGTTGGCCAATCCGGTAGTGGTGCGCAAGGCGAATGGGAAGTGGAGGATGTGTATTGATTACACAGATATCAAT
This sequence comes from Triticum aestivum, assembly GCF_018294505.1. Lineage (NCBI taxonomy): Eukaryota > Viridiplantae > Streptophyta > Magnoliopsida > Poales > Poaceae > Triticum > Triticum aestivum. The sequence goes on from NC_057800.1 coordinate 669,479,432, forward strand.
AAGGCTTGTCCTAAGGACCCCTTCCCATTGCCGTGCATCGACCAAATTGTTGACTCCACGACTGGGTGTGATCTGCTATCATTCCTCGATGCCTACTCAGGCTACCACCAAATCTTCATGACAAGAGAGGATGAAGAGAAGATAGCATTCATCACCCCATGTGGTACGTATTACTTTTTACGGATGCCTTTCGGGTTGAAGAGTGCTGGCTCAACGTTTGCAAGAGCGGTCCAAATTGGTTTTGAACCTCAGCTCCATAGAAACATGGAGGCCTACATGGATGACATAGTGGTCAAAACCAAGGACGGGCCGACTCTTGTGCAAGATCTAGAAGAGACATTTGCCAACCTACGCAAGATCAACCTCAAGTTGAACCCTAAGAAGTGCGTCTTTGGCGTCCCGTCCGGCAAGCTTCTCGGGTTCTTCGTGTCACAGTGCGGGATTGAGGCAAACCCAGACAAGATCAAGGCTATTGAGAAGATCAAGGTGCCCAAGCGGATCAAGGATGTGCGTTGGCTTGCCGCCTGCGTTGCCGCCATGAGCCGGTTCATCTCCAAGTCTGCCGAGCGCGCCCTTCCCTTTTTCAAGATCTTGAAAAAGGCGGGCCCAATAGAGTGGACCCCAGAAGCCGAGGCCGCACTACAGGACCTGAAGAAATACCTTTCCTCCATGCCAATACTAGTTGCGCCTAAACCACAAGAGCCATTACTACTGTATTTGGCGGCGACAAACCAAGTGGTCAGCGCCGCACCAGTGGCGCAGAGGGAGGTCAACAAGGAGGCAGCAATGGCAGCAGAACCAGCGGATGGCGAGCCGAAGATTCCCCCGGCAGGGCCTGGTGCCGACAAGGCGCGGCCCCGGGCAGAGTCTGGTGCCACCAAGGCGATGCCCCCGCGGCCGAGTGAAGTGGTGCCCAAGAAAAAGATGATGCAGCACCCAGTTTACTTTGTCAGCTCCCTCTTGCAGGGGGCTAGGTCAAGGTATTCCGGTGCGCAAAAATTGCTGTTCGGCCTCCTCATGGCCTTGAGGAAGCTGCGTCACTACTTCCAGGCTCATGAGATCACTGTCGTCACTCGCCTCCTGTTGCAACGGATACTGCACAACCCAGACACAACCGGAAGGATTGTGGAATGGGCCTTGGAGTTGTCAAGCTTCAGCTTAAAGTTTGAAAGTACCTCGACAATTCAGAGCAGAGTCCTGGTGAAGTTCATCGCGGAATGGACCTCGACGCCTGACGAAGAAATCTAGGGGACTACTCTCCCCGGCAAGGAAGCAGACCGCAAATGGATCATGTACTTTGATGGAGCCTTCTCGCTGCAAGGCGCCGGTGCCGGTGTGCTGCTCGTCGCACCCACTGGAGAGCACCTCAAGTACGTGATCCAGATGCACTTCCCCAAGGAGGTGTCCACCAATAACACCGCCGAGTACGAGGGATTGCTTGCCGGTCTCAGGATCGCGGTGGACCTCGGGGTTAAGAAGCTCATCGTCAGGGGTGACTCGCAGCTCGTTGTCAGGCAGGCCAACAAAGATTATTAGAGCCCACTGATGGAAGCATATGTAGATGAGGTGAGGAAGCTGGAGGAACGCTTTGACGGTATCCAGGCGGAGCACGTTCCCGAGCAGAGAACGACATCTCTGATTACCTATCAAAGCATGCCGCATTCAAGCTACCTGTGGAACTAGGTACCTTTTTGATCCGGTTAACTCAACCATCTGTCGATCCATCAGCAGGGCAGAGCAAGCAGAGGAAATCAGGTCCCGGCAAGTACTTTCCTACCGAGCCCCCCGGGGCTGCCGGCAAGGGTGCTGCCGCGGACGCTGAGTCTGCCCAAGGGCAGCTGGCTCCGGCGGGGAGTCAGGCGCTGGCCATGGAGATAGCCGCTCCCATGGCAGAAGAGATGCCTTTGGTCCTTGCCGTCGAGCCTCAGGCTCTGGCATGGGCGCAGCACACCATCCAATTCCTCCAAACAGGGGAGCTTCCTGAGGAGCAGGAAGAAGTGGAAAGAGTAGCCCGTCGGTTCGCCCTATACTAGTTCGTCGATGACGTCCTGTAACGGAGGAGGCCGAACGGTGTGAAACTCAAGTGCATCCCCCGGGGGGAAGGACTAGAGCTGTTGGCAGAGATACATGGAGGCATATGTGGCTCCCACATAGGGTCAAGGGCCCTTGCCGGGAAGGCGTTCCGGCAAGGTTTCTTCTAGCCCACCGCCCTCCAGGATGCGATGGCACTAGTCACCAAGTGTGAAGCGTGCCAGTTCCATTCAAAGAAGCTTCATCAACCAGCTCAAGCCCTTCAGACAATCCCTCTCTCCTGGCCATTCTCGGTCTGGGGGCTCGATATACTGGGCCCTTTCCCCCGTGCTGTCGGGGCCTTTGAGTACTTGTACGTTGCAATCAACAAGTTCACAAAGTGGCCAGAGGTGGAAGTAGTGAGGAAGGTGACTGCTCAATCAGCCATGAAATTCTTCAAAGTACTGGTCTGCCATTTTGGTGTGCCAAACAGAGTCATCACCGACAATGGCACGCAGTTCACAAGCCACACCTTCATGCAGTACATCCGAGACCTCGGCAGCAAGGTCTGTTTTACTTCCGTGGCACATCCACGGAGCAACAGCCAAGCGGAGAGGGAAAATGCTGAAGTGTTGCGAGGCTTGAGAATGAAGACCTCTGACAGGCTACACAAGAGTGGAAGGCGCTCGATTGATGAGTTGCCGACGGTTCTTTGGTCGATCAGAACAACGCCAAATCGAGCTACTGGTCAGACACCTTTTGCCATGGTATACGGGGCGGAAGCAGTTCTCCCCACAGAACTGATACACGGGTCACCTTGAGTGCTCGCTTATGATGAGCTTGAGCAAGAGCCGTTTCGCTGATGCAACGCTCCTTAAGGAAGATCGTCTTCGGGCGGCTGTAAGAGCGGCACGCTACTAGCAAGCCTTGCGCCGCTACCATAGCCGCAAGGTTCATGCTCGAAGCCTTGAGGAAGGCAACCTTGTTCTTCGGCGTGTTTAATTGGCCAAGAATTCCAACAAGTTGACGCCAAAGTGGGAAGGACCTTATTGGGTAATATGAGTCACCAGGCCGGGCGCAGTCTGCCTGGAGACCGAGGATGCCATACCAGTGAGCAACTCCTGGAACATCGAGCATCTTCGCAAGTTTTACCCATAAGGCACGGTTTGCCGGGCCTCCCGACAAGCCACCTTTTGTACGAGCTTTGCCGACAAGGCATGTGACCCTCTGTACAAAGTCAGGCGCAGACCCTGAGCATAAATAAATGAAGCGCTGGCGCCCTAAGTTATAGCATGCATGCTAGGTCGAGTCTCGTCCTTGGTTAGGGTTGATAGTGCTTAGCGGCGGCTAATCCCTAGCTTAGAGGTCGAGTACGCGTCTCTCTGTTCTTCTCTGTCTTCTTTGGTTCGTAGGACACATGAGTATCCTTGCCGAGCTGCTTTGGAAGGAAGGGGACGGACCGGCGTCCAGACCCCGGCAAGCCAGTATTACCGGGGGCTACAAGAGCAAAGATCCACCCGCGGCAAGCCAAGGTTGTTGGGGGCTGCAGATTCAGATAAGTTCTCTATGCCTTATCATGCGTTTCGTTATGGACTGAGGTATGTGAAACCTCGTTTTATCCTTAGGCTACCATGCTCCCCTCATTTCGGGCCCTAGGACTCGTTTCCTGGAGACCAGTTTGGTCATAGTTGCGGCAGCAAGGAAATGAAACTAGGAGCCTAAGCCCACCTCATCCCTGCCTCCGCCAAGGGCGTGAGAAAGGTCAAGTGGAGTGGGGGGATGGTAAGGCCTGTTACCGGGCGAGCAAACGTTTGTCTTAAAGGTTACAAGGATTTACTCCTTGTCATGGGTTTTACCTGCGAATGAAAAACCTGGCAAACATCCCTTTTTCATTAAAAAACATCCCGTACAGGTACAGTTCAGACGAAATGAAAAACATGAACAAGGGGATTACAAGTTTTAAAGTTAACAAAGGCCCGAAGGCTTACAAGACTAAAAAGAGATAAGATGCCCGTAATCCCTTTCTTGTCCCTCTCCTCAGGAAATGGAACAAGAAAGCAGAAGGGTAAAAGGGGTGCCTAGGCGAGCTACGAGTGGTAGAAGACACCAAGAGGACATCTTGGTGGCCGTCCAAGAGCTGGATGGTGATGGCAGCGCCGGAGGCAGAGCTCGAAGACGAGGCGGCAGGACATTGGTACGCGACGAGGCGTCGGTGCCCGCGTACTCCGACTTGACGGCCTTGCCGCCCACCCTCTTTCTCTTCCGCAGCCTCCCAACGCCAGCCGCCCAAGGAGACGACCCCAAGAAGTTCAAGGAGCCGGCGACGCAGATGATGAGGTCGCTGGTGCCGCTCGAAGCGGCGCCCGATGCCTAATCGGACCCACCATCCTGCCGCCCGCTAGCCTCGTCGTTGCTGCTGTTGTCCTCCTCGCCACTCTCGCTCGAGGAGCAGTCTTCGTTGTCAGAAGAGCTCTCCACACAGCACCTTACGCGAGTCCCAAAGTGCCCGAAGATCTTGACGGAGAGGATGCCACCCTCCATTAGTTTGAAATGGAGAGTGAGCCCATCCGTCAAGCTGTGGAGGCGAGCGAAGGTCTTCCACCCTCGATGGAGATACATGACGTGAGGGGCGGGGAACTCAACGTCGGCCCGTGTGCCGCTGTTCCCGCAGCCCCTCATATGCAACCGCAACGCCTACGGCGGATCCAGCTCCATCTCTCGCGCGAATGGAGTTGGGAGGCGAAGGCGACGGCGTGGTGGCTGGTGCAGCCTGACGAAGAATTCGCAGGGGTTGTCCCCGGCATGGTCCTCCACCGGAGGAGGAACTGCTGGCGGAGGAGAGGCTGATCTGCCGCCCCGTCCTCCTCTTCCCCGAGCGCTACGCCCTCTGCCCCGGCCTCGCCCCCTCCCCCTCCCCCTCGCGGCCGGATCTGCCAACACGGGCTCAAGGGGAGGAGGGACGAGTTGTCGAGCGGCGACCCTCGCCGCCACCGTTGAAGGACCGGGATTCCCTTTCTCCATCATGGATGAAAGGAAGGAGCGGAAGAGAAGGGAGGTGGAAGATGGAAGAATGCGGGGTACCATCCCCCCTCCCCCCTCTTTATAAAGGAACGGGGTTGGGGCTCGGCCGCCCCGCTCGGCCAATCAAGACACGGGAGGCACAGGGAACCAAGACCGACCCGCTGCCCCAACCAGCAACGGCCCGGCTTCCCGCCTCCACCGTTTGCCACCCCGAGCGCATGAAAGACGTGTGGCAGACGTGCAGAACCGAGGGGACGGGTGAGGCAACCACTCCCCACCTCGTGATGGAGGGAGTGGACGCCTTGAAGACTCATCCAGTAAATGAGCCGCGCCTCCACGCCTCCCTCCCTTTACGGGGAAGGCGCGAGCCACCTCTTTACTGCGATGTGACGCATGCGTGTGAAAACCACCCCACGAATGCCACCTACGTCACGCACGCCCCTCCACCCCGCGCCGCGTGCGCGGGTCGTGGGAAGCATAGCGCGCGAAAAACCTTATCGCGGTAAAAACCGCCCCGCCTGCCCGCGCACCGTTTTGGGCCTGACCCAACAACGTGTCGCGCTTATGTGTGGCCCAAGCCCGAGGGCTCCTGTCGGTGTACAAAACTAGGGGCACATTTTTGTGCCCCTTTACCTGTGCACGGGCAGTCAGAGCCGCGCCCGTGACCACGCCGAGCAGAGCAAGGGAGGTAAGCCGAGGTAAGATCGAAGCCCAAGACGAAGCAAAGCAACAACATGGACCAAGGCCACAAAGATCAGATGGGCAAAGCAGGTTTCCTCGGCAAGGACCCTTGCTGGGGCAGCTCACCCACGCCAGCCGAGCGAGCCACCCTTGAGCCCACCAACACTCGACAAATGCATTGGCCAGGGCTCGGGAGGCACCTATGTGGTGGCATGCAGATCTTCATGAAGACAAAGAATAGTCAAGGTCAAATGAGGATAGGAAGGTAGCCATCCTCACTGAAGAAACCCACAAGACCCCCGGCAAGATCCTTGCCGGGGATGCCTGCACACCACAACAAGACCCTTGCCGGGCCACCCGGCAAGACCCTCGCCAAGCACACCAGCAGGGCCACCGTCAGGCCCACACCAGCCAAGTCTCCGCCGTTCGCATGCAGCTGCCAACCCAACCAGCTGGGCAGGCACCTGCGTGGCGACATGCAGCCCATCATGGAGACTCCACCACCGCGCCACCTCAGCTGCCTGCCTACCTACATGGCACCGCATGCATCATTGGCCAGGGCGCGTGTCGAAGCTTGGAGGAGTGGCAACGGATGGGACAGGCCTCGCCCCCGGCCCCGATAAAGTGGAGGGACACCTAAGCCTCGCATTTAATGCGTTTGTCCTGTAATACCAGGATAACCTCGCAACACGGTTGCCTTTCCACCTCCTGTGTGCCACTATGGCAACCCCTTTTTCTATAAAAGGATGCCCAAGGCGACGAGGGGAGGGATTCGGCTTTTTGGAGCTCGTTACATCCCGTAGCTAGTTCAAGAACTCAGGATACATCCACCAAAGCAGGACTAGGGTTTTACGCATCCTCGCAGCCCGAACCTGGATAAACGAACCGCATGCTCTCTGTTAGACACGCTCTTCTCTCAACCCCGCGCCCCGCAACCGCAGTAGGGATTCTTGTGATCCCGTAGGTGTCATTTCCCACCGACAATTCATTGGGCTATTCCTATAAGTGTCACAAACAGCCCTAGAGTTCGTAGTAAAATAACACCTTAAGACGCAAATAAACCAAAACGCTCATGTCACCTAAATACTCAAATGTCACCTCAAGTATCCATGGGTATGATTATACGTTATGCATCACACAATCTCAGATTCATCTATTCAACCAACACAATGAACTTCAAAGAGTGCCCCAAATTTTCTAGCGGAGAGTCAAGACGAAAACGTGTGCCAACCCCTATGCATAAGTTCACGAGGTCACGGAACTCGCAAGTTGATCACCAAAACATACATCAAGTGGATCACGTGATATCCCATTGTCACCACAGATAAGCACATGCAAGACATACATCAAGTGTTCTCAAATCCTTAAAGACTCAATCCGATATGATAACTTCAAAGGGAAAACTCAATTCATCACAAGAGAGTAGAGGGGGAGAAACATCATAAGATCCAACTATAATAGCAAAGCTCGCGATACATCAAGATCGTGCCAACTCGAGGACATGAGAGAGAGAGAGAGATCAAACACATAGCTACTGGTACATACCCTTAGCCCCGAGGGTGAACTACTCCCTCCTTGTCATGGAGAGCGCCAGGATGATGAATATGGCCACCAGGGAGGGATCCCCCCCTCCGGCAGGGTGCCGGAACAGGGTCCTGATTGGTTTTTTTGGTGGCTATAGAGGCTTGCGGCGGCGGAACTCCCGATCTATTCTGCTCCCCGATGTTTTTAGGGTATATGGACATATATAGGCGAAAGAAGTCGGTCAGGGGAGCCACGAGGGTCCCACGAGGGTGGGGGCGCACCCAGGGGGTAGGGCGCGCCTCCCTGCCTCGTGGTTTCCTCGAAGCTTCCCTGACGTCTACTCTAAGTCTCCTGGATTGCTTCCGTTCCAAAAATAACTCTCCCGAAGGTTTCATTCCGTTTGGAATCCGTTTGATATTCCTTTTCTTCAAAACACTGAAATGGGCAATAAAACAGCATTTTGGGCTGGGACTCCGGTTAATAGGTTAGTCCCAAAAATAATATAAAAGTGTATAATAAAGCCCTAAACATCCAAAACGGGTAATATAATAGCATGGATACTTCATAAATTATATATACATTGGAGACGTATCAGCATCCCCAAGCTTAATTCCTGCTCGTCCTCGAGTAGGTAAATGATAAAAGAAAGAATTTATGATGTGTGAATGCTAGCAGGTGCACAAGTTTGATCAATGGTAATTTCAATCACCTTTTCTAGCATCATTATATATCATAACAGTAGCTCAACTCATAGGACTTCTCATTATCAAGTAACAAGCTATTCACATGTTAAAGTATAGATCATAAACTTTCTTGAAAACTAACAAACCGTGTTATTAGTCATCAAACAATTACAATTCATCTTATTTTCAGGAAGAGTCTATGTCAGAGCTTTGATTCAGCGAACTTCACATACTCAACTATCATTTAGTCTTTCACAATTGCTAACACTCACGCGATATTTATGGGTTCAAAGTTTTAATCAGACACAGAGAAAGATAGGGGCTTATAGATTCGCCTCCCAACCTTTTACCTCTAGGGTAATGTCAATAATAATAGTTCATGATGCCTTACATCCAATTGGATATATATATATATATATATATACATATATATATATATATATCAGGATCTTTCTAACACAATGTGCTTGCCAAATGATAAGATGTAAAAAGGAAAGGTGAAGATCACCACGACTCTTGCATAAGGTATAAGACAAGAATAAAAGATAGGCCCTTCGCAGAGGGAAGCAGAGGTTGTCATGCACTTTTATAGTTGGATGCACAAAATCGTAATGCACAAAATCGTAATGCAAAAGAACATCACTTTATATTGCCACTTGTGATAGGGACACAAAGTATGTCGCTTTTATTACTTCCACATCACAAGATCGTATAAAGCTTATTTTCTCCACACTAATAGATCATATATATTTAGAGAGCAATTTTTATTGCATGCACCGATGACAACTTACTTGAAGGATCTTACTCAATCCATAGGTAGGTATGGTGGGCTCTCATGGGAATACTAGTTTAAGGGATGTTTGGAAGCACAAGTAGTGTCTCTACTTGGTGCAAAAAATTTGCTAGCATGAGGGAGAAAGGCAAGCTCAGCATGTTGAATGATCCATGAAAATATACTTTATTTCAGATATAAGAAAACATAACCCATTATGTTGTCTTCCTTGCCCAACATCAACATTTTAACATGTCATATTTTAATGAGTGCTCACAATTACAAAAGATTTCCAAGATTGTATATTTATATGTGAAATCTCTCTTCCCTCAATATTCTTTCATGAATTGTTCAAGTGATCAATACAATGTTCGCTAACCTTCAATAAATTTACCATCTCTACTTCTTATATGTGAAGTCATTACTCCCCATGGGATAAGCATATGAAACATATATAATTTCAGATTTATTATATTCAATTCATTCAACCATTTACTCATAGGATATATGTGAAGCACGTGAATGAATAACAAACTACTCTGAAAGATATAAGTGAAGATCAATGAGTAGTTAAATAATTATTTAGCTACGTGAAGACTCTCCCATTTAATAATTTCAGATCTTGATACTTTATTCAAACAGCAAGCAAAACAAAATAAAATGACATCTAAGAATAGCAAACATCATGTGAAGAAGCAAAAACTTAGGATCAACCGATACTAACCGATAGTTGTTGAAGAAGAAAGGTGGGATGCCAACCGGGGCATCCCCAAGCTTAGATGCTTGAGACTTCTTGAAATATTATATTGGGATGCCTTGGGCATCCCCAAGCTTGAGCTTTTGTGTCTCCTTAATTGCTCTCATATCACGGTCTCCCTAAATCTCAAAAGCTTCATCCACACAAAACTCGGCAAGGACTCATGAGATAAGTTAGTATAAACCAATGCAAAAATGTTATCATACTCTTCTGTAGAAAATCACTAAAATTATTAATCAACATTGCATACTAAATGCCTCCACATATTTAATAGTCCTATCCTCAAATAGAATCATTAAACAAGCAAACATATGCAAACAATGCAAACATAACAGCAATCTGCCTAAACAGGACAGTTTGTGAAGAATGCAGCAAGATCCATACTTCCTTATATCCAAAAATTATGAAAGAAAATTACCACTGTAGTAAATTTATCAGAGCTTATTATTCAAAAGGTTTCAACATTTTATCACATTCTGACTTTTCTAGGGAATTTTTGCAACAGTGGTAAACTTTCTGTTTTCAAACAGCAACATGTAGACTTGTAAAATAGGCATAGTAAAGGCCATCAATGCCACTTTTATTGAACTAAAAGATGCAAAACATTGTTCGAAATAACAGCAAGCAAATCCTAACCAAATAAATTGACGCTCCAAGAAAAACACATATTATGTGGTGAATAAAAATATAGCTCCAAGTAAAGTCACCGATGAACGAAGAAGAAAGAGGGGATCCCTTCCAGGGCATCCCCAAGCTTAGGCTCTTGGTTGTCCTTGAATATTACCTTGGGGTGCCTTGGGAATCCCCAAGCTTAGGCTCTTGCCACTCCTTATTCTATAGTCCGTCGAATCTTTAACCAAAACTTGAAAACTTCACAACACAAAACTTAACAGAAAACTCATGAGCTCTGTTAGTAAAAGAAAACAAACCACCACTTCAACGTATTGTAATGAACTTGAGGGAGTCCTGGATTAGGGGGTCTCCGGACAGCCGGACTATCTCCATTGGCCGGACTGTTAGACTATGAAGATACAAGATTGAAGACTTCGTCTCATGTCCGGATGGGACTCTACTTGGCGTGGAAGGCAAGCTAGGCAATACGGATATGGATATCTTCTCCTTTGTAACCGACCTTGTGTAACCCTAACCCTCTCCAGTGTCTATATAAACCGAAGGGTTTTAGTCCGTAGGACAACAATCACAACATACAATCATACCATAGGCTAGCTTCTAGGGTTTAACCTCTCTGATCGCATGGTAGATCTACTCTTGTACTACCCATATCATCAATATTAATTAAGCAGGACGTAGGGTTTTACCTCCATCAAGAGGGCCCGAACCTAGGTAAAACATCGTGTCCCCTGCCTCTTGTTACCATCTGGCCTAGACGCACAGTTCAGGACCCCCTACCCGAAATCCGCCGGTTTTGACACCGACATTGGTGCTTTCATTGAGAGTTCCTTTGTGTCGTCGCCGTTAGGCTTGATGGCTCCTAGTATCATCAATAGCGATGCGGTCCAGGATGAGACTTTTCTCCCCGGACAGATCTTCGTATTCAGCGGCTTTGCACTGCGGGCTAATTCGCTTGCCCATCTGGAGCAGATTGAAAGCTACGCCCCTGGTCGTCAGGTCAGATTTGGAAGTTCGAACTACACGGCCAACATCCGCGGAGACTTGATCTTCGACGGATTCGAGCTGCAGCCGGACGCGCTGCACTGTCATGATGGGTATGACCTAGCTCTACCGCCGAACAGTACCCCAGAGGCCGCGCCCGCATCAGCTCCGACCCTTAGCTCGGAGCCAACTGCGCCAATCGAGGACGGGTGGTTAGGCACCGCCTCAGGGGCTGCAGTCTCAACGGCGATCGAGCCGAACACCAGCATAATCCTCTGCGCAGCACGTGACTCCAAGGTGCCGGACTCTTTTTCTAACTCCGAAGCGCCCGCGCCCCTGCCAATCGAATACGATTGGGCGTCGATCATGGAATTCACCGCTGCGGATATCTTTTAGCGCTCGCCCTTCGGCGACATTCTGAATTCACTAAGGTCTCTCTCTTTGTCAGGAGAGCCCTGGCCGGATTATGGCCAACAGGATTGGGATGCGGACGACGAAGAAATTCGACGCCCACCCACAACCCACTTAATAGCCACTGTCGATGACTCAACCGACATGCTCAACTTCGACTCCAAAGACATCGACGGTATGGACAATGATGCGGGAGGCGAAGAGGAACCACCGCCCACAGGGCGCTGGACGTCCACCTCATCATATGCCATATACATGGTGGACACACCAAAAGAAGATGACGACGAGGAACAGAAGGACGCACCGAAGGCTTGTTCCCTCGAGAAGCGGTCAAAGCGGCGGCGCAAGCGCTGCACCAAATCCCGCCTCAGTAGAAATAATGATCATACAGACCCAACGTTGGAGCAGGGTGAACCACTGCCAGACCACGACAATACGAAGAATCAAACTGAACAAACCAATTCTGTTAAAGATAATAGTCCAGATGACATAACGCCGGACAGGCACCCGGAGCAGCAGAATGCCCGTGAAAGTCTTGTTGCCACCGCGAGGAGTCTGAAAAAGTAGAAGCAAAGGCTCAAGGCTGCACAGGACACACTCCAAATCAGATGGAGTAAAGTACTCAACACAGCAGCGAAGTACGGTGGCAATCGCCCCACCAAGAGCTACCCAAAGCGGAAGTTGCTACCTGAATTCGATGAGGAAGCCTCAGACCCCCCACAACCAAAAATCAAAACGGCCACCTGGCCGGATAGACGGCCTCACGGCCAACATATAGCGGCAAACAACGCCACTCACAAGCCAATACACGATCCACGCGAGGGCTCGCACCAAAAGGACAACGCAACCAGATCCATCTATGGACCAGGCAAGCGCGCCCCAGCATACGATTTAACACAACAAACATCCGAACAACGCGGTACACCCAGATACAGGGGTGCTGCACACCCCCTATGTTTCACCGATGAGGTGCTGGACCATGAATTTCCAGAGGGATTCAAACCCGTAAACATAGAGGCATACGATGGAACAACAGACCCTGGTGTCTGGATTGAGGACTATATCCTCCATATCCATATGGCTCAAGGACATGATCTCCATGCCATCAAGTACTTACCCCTCAAGCTCAAAGGGGCAGCTCGTCACTGGCTTAAAAGCCTCCACGAAAACTCCATTGGAAGCTGGGAAGAGCTCGAAGACGCTTTTCGAGCAAATTTCAAGGGACTTATGTCCGACCTCTGGACGCGGATGATTTGAGTCATATAACTCAACAGCCCGGAGAGTCAGCCCGAAAGCTTTGGAACAGGTTTCTTACTAAAAAGAACCAAATTTTCGACTGTCCGGACACCGAAGCCTTGGAAGCTTTTAAGCACAACGTCCGTGACGAATGGCTTGCCAGACACCTCGGCCAAGAAAAGCCGAGAACAATGGCAACATTAACAAGCCTCATGACCCGCTTTTGCACGGGTGAGGACAGCTGGCTAGCCAAATGCAGCACCAGCGCCCCCAGTACATCTGAAGTTAGAGATGGAAACGGGAAATCACGGCGCAATAGCAATAACAAACGCCGGAATAAAGAAGACAGCACGAAGAGCATGGCAATAAACGCCGGATTCAAAAGCTCTTGGCCAGGTCAGCAAAAGCCGCCCTCTAAAGGCGCCAGAGACGAACTGTCCAGCCTAAACAAAATTCTGGACCAAATACGTCAGATCCATAGCACCCCTGGTAAACCCGCTAATCATACCCACAAAGAATGTTGGGTCTTCAAGCGGTCCGGCAAGCTCGATGTCGTATACAAGGGGGAGACGAGGACGAGCCTCTCAAGCAAGACACTGGGGAACAAAAGAAATTTCCACCAGAAGTCAAAACAGTAAACGTGTTACACGTGATCAAGGGGAGAAACAAAACGGCACTCCCAGAAAAATATGCCCAAAGGCATATCACCGCGGAGTCCTGCCACTGGTCGTCTCAACCGATCACTTTCGACCATCGTGATTACTTAGCAAGTATCCGCGCGTGCAGGATGGGCTGCCCTGGTATTAGACCCAATAATTGACAGATACCACTTCACACGAGTCCTGATGGACGGTGGCAGAAGTCTCAACCTGACATACCAGCATACAATCCGCGAAATGGGGATATACCCAACGAAAATTTGCCATAGCAATACTACCTTTAAAGGAGTAACGCTAGGCCCAGGGGCTCATTGCACGGGCTCCCTGCTACTAAAGGTTATATTCGGCTTCCCCAATAACTTCCGTAGCGAACATTTAACCTTCCACATCGCTCCGTTCCAAAGTGGCGATCAAGCACTACTTGGACGCGAAGCTTTTGCTCGCTTTAACGCAATACCACATTACGCTTCCCTGACGCTCAAGATGCCCGGTCCATGCGGCATCATTACAGTGAATGGAAGTATTAAGCGATCTTTGCACGCCGAAGAAAATGCGACCACCTTGGTAGCCGCACACTAAAAACAGCCTCACCAACTAAAGCATTTGATAGGTCGTCAAGACCACGGACGTGGTTAGACGAGTCCGGCGCTGCTATATGTCATTTGTACCGGATTCATGGCCACACCCCTATTACAAATACAAGGGGCTCAACGCGCGCAAACAAGTGGCAATTTCTACTCATTTTTAGTTATACATGCTTTCTTTAAAAACTATCTTTTTGCACGACAACTTTTTCACCTAAGTCCCCCTCTTTTACAGATGATCATCATGCTACACCTGTCCAGGATACGGCACAACGGAGACACAGGCGCAGACGTGCAGCAGGGACCCGCTCCAAGGATTCTTTTTAGATTAAGACCCTGCATAAACCTTTTTTACTATCTCTTGCTGATACACATCCCTCGAATTCTCAATACAACTGAGAAGGATGCTGACGTCTTGGCATGTGGCCACGTCAGAATAATGCACGTACCTGGACACAAGGGGCTTCTTACAAAGGGAACTATTTAGGCCCAATTTATACCATAAAGAATGAACACCTTAGGGAGTGTTCGGCATCGCGAGTTTGGCCTTATATGCATCAGCTCCGAATCATTGTCTTTGGTCAAATGTTGGGTTTGCCCGGCTCCTGTGTTTTGGTGCCTTATGTTCCGCTTTATCGGCTAAGGCAGCACCAGGAGAACTACTGCGATTGTGCCCTGGTTCATCTGGACGAGCACCTCAGTAGAGAAAGCCGAAAACTGACTGTCATGATATAGCGTGAGAGTGGTCAACCACTCGATGACCTATCAGAATGCTAGAATTCCTTCGCCTTAACGAAGGGCCGTTTTCCAGCCAGGCATATACGCACCCCAAGATTGGGAGAGTGCGGAGCCACCAGGGGCTATCTAGTAGCCCCACTGTCAAACTCCTATGGCTAAGTGAAAGTGTTAAAGCATTATAGTCCGGTTGCCTCGTTCGCTGCGCTATCACCTCCTTAATAGGATCAAGACGTTGGGTTAAGTGTGAACACACATTTTTTGCGAGCACCACCGCATTATATGCGTGGGGGTTGAAGCCGACGACTGCAATCTTTCAGGTTATATACATATATACACAAACGGCCGCACAGGAGGCATCACATTACTTTCCGGCAAAAGTATAAATACAACCTTACTATATTTTATAAAAACATTGTGCTTACAATGGGAATACATGTCATTCAAACATAATATTCTTCGAGCACTGGGACTCTATCAAACGAGAACCCACAAGAACCTCTTCAAAATAGTGCTCGGTAGCTACTCGGCCTATGGCCGAACCTTGCGCCGCAACAGTGGTAGCATCCATCTCCACCCAGTATGCCTTGACATGGGCAAAGGCCATCCGCGAGCCTTCTATGCACGCCGACTGCTTCATCGCGTTGATGCACGGCACCGCACCAAGGAACTGATGCACTCAGCTGAAATAGCTGTTCGGCTTCGGCTTCTCCGGCCACAAATGATCTACAACAGACCTCATGGCGAGTCCGGACAACCTATTAAGTTTGGCCCATTCGGCTAGCTGATCAGTTAAGGGAAGTGGACGCTCTGGAATGTTGAATTGCGACCAGAATAGCTTGTCCACTTCACGATCTGATTGATCTTGGAAGTATTCGACCGCATCGACAGCGCTCGCCGCCAAGTCCATATATGCATCTGCCGAACTCCACAGCCGATCCAGAGGGGCATACCACGGATCTCTGAACTTCCTCCATAGCAGAAAGGGCTTCCCATCCGCAATATCCCCGGCTTCGTGCAGCTCCTCCTTCTTCGCCCTCATAGCAGAGCGACTGTCTTTGGTCACCATAGTGGCCTTCTCAAGGTCCGCTGCCTTCACTCGGTTCTCTTCTTCAAGGAACTGGCAACGGTCGGCGGTGCCTTTTAATTCTATGGCCATCTTGGCCATCTTTTCTTTGCTTTCACAATGGGCGGCCTTCTCGGCTCTTAACTCTTCGGCCGCCTTCAAAGAAGCCACATTCAACCCTCCCTTGTTCCTTGGCTCGGGCGAGTTCCGCCCGAAGGGTCTCCACGGTGGCAGCTCCGCCTGCAGTCACAACATATTAAAGATACGGGCATCATGCCGCTCTTATTGATTGACATTCACTAGAAAACATTACTTACCCTGTGATTCGTCAAGCCGCTTGTTAACAAGCTCGATGTCGGCGTCTGCCGCATCCAGTTGCCGTTTTAATTTGGCAAACTCACTAGTCCGGCTAGCCACCGGAGCTTCCACCACCTCCACATAAAGGCAGTCTGGTTATTGCCTGGGACTATGATCCTCTGTTCGCCGCCGTTCCCGATGACAACCAAAGTATCAGGGGCTACTATCTACACAGGGCACACCTAACATGTGCGGTACTATCACATATTATCTCACGTACCTCAAAGCCTGTCAGTAGACTCATAAAGGCTTCATGTAATCCGCTTTCGGTGGACGAAATTATTTCCATCATCGTACCCATCAGCGTACGGTGTTCTTCTGAGATGGCCGCTCACCCCAACAGCTCCCTCAGAACGTCCGACCGCATACCAAACGGTGCCGGACTCTTTTGTTTGCTCTCTTCAAGAGCCGGACACTGGGGACCTCGGGGGTCTATGGGATTATCTTCTAGCCTCACCGGATCCAGAGAGGCCCTCCGTGACGACACTTCGGAGTCGCCCGCTTCTTGAGTGGAGGTGTCCGGGGGAGGCATTTCGCTTTCCATCATCTCCGGAAGAAGATCCCCCAAAGACGAGCTCAGCTGAGATGGGCTAAGACCTGAACTGCAAGATATATGCGGTGGTTATTTTCTCAGAAGAAAGATAGTATACCTTCACTATTAAAACATTTTTTGGATCACTTACAACTCATTGGAGGGTTTATCCCCCCGCGGACTTTGTGCGGCAAGAGAACCCCCTGAGGCAGGACCCTCTATTGGAGACTTCTTCTCTCGTTTGGAGGCCTCGGCTTCCGGATCCTCGGAAGAAGTCCTCTTCCTCCCCCGGTTATCCTCCTTTAAGGAGGCGCTCATTCCCTCGGTTGGAACTGGCAGCGATGGGGGCCCGCTTCCGCCCATATTATTCCCCCCTGTATCCTCCTTCGAGGGCTTCGGGCAAGGTGCGAGCTCGAGCATCTTTTCCAATACCGGATTTTCCAAACCCTCAGGGAGGGGGGCCGAACACCGAATCATCTTCGGCTTTGTTAGCCAGTCCTGGTCAAAGAGCGATCTCTCAGAAATAACTTCATGATGAATAAAGGATAGTGTGTTCGGCTAGAGAGATTTCTTACTTGTTCGGCGGCGCAGTTACTGCTCAGGCCCATGTCCTCAGTAGCATCCGGACACTCTATTTGAGGTCCGAAGAATGACTTGTACATCTCCTCGTGCGTCAGGCCGAGGAAACTTTGAATGGCACGCGATCCTTCTGGGTTGAACTCCCACAAGCGAAGGGGCCGGTGTTTGCAAAGCTGGACTTGACGAGCCAGCATAAATTGTATTATCACTACCAAATTAAAATCTCCCTCGAAGAGATCTTGAATGTGGATTTGCAGTATAGGCACGTCCTTGGCTAGACCCCAGCTCAGACCTCTGCTAATCCATGACATTAGTCATGGTGGGGGGCCCGAGCGGAAAGCGGGGGCAGCCACCCACTTGGCACTTCTGGGAGTAGTGACGTAAAACCACTCCCGTTGCCATAATTCGGACACCTCTAGAAAGGAACCTTTCCACCAGGGAGCCCCTGCCATCTTGCCTATTGATGCACCTCCGCATGCTACATGTTGCCCCTCGATCATCTTCGGCTTCACTTCAAAGGTCTTGAGCCACAGGCCGAAGTGAGGGGTAATGCGGAGGAAGGCCTCACACAGGACAATAAATGGCGAGATGTGGAGAAAGGAGTCCGGAGCTAGATCGTGGAAATCTAGCCCGTAATAGAATATCAAACCCCTGACGAAGGGATCGAAAGTGAGGCCTAGGCCTTGGAGGAAGTGGGAGACGAACACGACGTTCTCGTTGGGTTCGGGAGTAGGGACTACCTGCCCTCGAGCAGGAAGCCGATGCGAAACCTCGGTGGTCAGATATCTGGCCACTCTCAACTTCTTGATGTCCTCTTTTGTCACGGAGAAGGGCATTCATCGACCTTGAAGGCTGGATCTGGACATGATTGAAGATCCAGAGCACCTAAACTGGGCTTTGGGTGTTGGAACTCGAGGCGGGGAAGGGTTTGATTGAGCACGAGAGGGAAAAAGCGAAAACCTTGTCCCTTTATAAAGAGGGTGAATATCAAGCATCCTCTCCATAGCCGTTTAGGACTTGCCTATAATCTAGGAGTCCTAGACACGGTTGGGTTACCCACGACCGCATTAATGAGAATCCCGTAATTGGGGGAACACGATCTCTGCTTTGACAAGACGTGTCAAGAAACCGCCTCGCGTTATACGTGGAGCTGGTTGAAGAAAAACGGTTCGAATAATCACCGGGCCATGACATAACGTCATGCTGCCAAAACAAATCAGCAAATTGGATTTGCAAAAATATTATTCTCTCTACGGTGGTATGTGGAACTTATTTTGCAGGGTCGGACACTATCCTCGTATTCAAATTCTTCTATGATGTATTCCAAGAAGGAACCCGCCTTGCATTGCCGAAGACAATACTGCGCACCGGACTCATCGTCATTGAAGCCTGGTTCAGGGGCTACTAAGGGAGTCCTGGATTAGGGGGTCTCCGGACAGCCGGACTATCTCCATTGGCCGGACTGTTAGACTATGAAGATACAATATTGAAGACTTCGTCTTGTGTCCGGGTGAGACTCTACTTGGCGAGGAAGGAAAGCTAGGCAATACGGATATGGATACATCCTCCTTTGTAACCGACCTTGTGTAACCCTAACCCTCTCCGGTGTCTATATAAACCGAAGGGTTTTAGTCCGTAGGACAACAATCACAACATACAATCATACCATAGGCTAGCTTCTAGGGTTTAGTCTCTCTGATCTCGTGGTAGAGCTACTCTTGTACTACCCATATCATGAATATTAATCAAGAAGGACGTAGGGTTTTACCTCCATCAAGAGGGCCCGAACCTGGGTAAAACATCATGTCCCCTACCTCCTGTTACCATCCGGCCTAGACGCACAGTTCGTGACCCCCTACCCGAGATCTGCCGGTTTTGACACCGACAGAACTCATTCTTTATTTATATTGGTGTTAAACCAACTATATTCCAACTTTTCTATGGTTCGTAAACTCTACTACTAGCCATAGATTCATCAAAATAAGCAAACAACACCCGAAAAACAGAATATGTCAAAAACAGAACAGTCTGCAGTAATCTGTAGGTTTCGAATACTTCTGGAACCCCAAAAATTCTAAAATAAATTTCTGGACGTGTGTAATTTATCTATTTATCATCTTCCAAAAGAATTAACTAAATATCAGTCTCCATTAAAAAATGTCAGCAAATCTCGTGAGCGCTAAAGTTTCTATGTTTTACAGCAAGATCGCAAAGACTTTTCCCGAGTCTTCCCAAAGGTTCTACTTGGCACAAACACTAATTAAAAGCATAAAACCACATCTAAACAGAGGATAGATGAATTATTTATTACTAAACAGGAGCAAAAATCAAAGAACAAAAATAAAATTGGGTTGCCTCCCAACAAGCGCTATCGTTTAACGCCCCTAGCTAGGCATGATGATTTCAATGATGCTCACATAAAGGATAAGAATTGAAACATAAAGAGAGCATCATGAAGAATATGACTATCACATTTAAGCCTAACCAACTTCCTATTCATAGGGATTTTTTGAGCAAACAAGTTGTGGGAACAAGAATCAGCTAGCATAGGAAGGCAAAACAATCATAACTTTAAAACTTTAAGCACATAGAGAGGAAACTTGATATTATTGCAATTCCTACAAGCATATGTTCCTACCTCATAATAATTTTCAGTAGAATCATGAATGAATTCAACAATATAACTATCACATAAAGCATTCTTTTCATGATCTACAAGCATAGAAATTTTATTACTCTCCGCATAAGCAAAATTCTTCTCATTCTGAATAGTGGGAGTATCATAAGAAACTCAAATACTATAAATTGTTTCCATATTAAAGGAGTAATGTTCAGAAAAAGGGTAATCATAATCATGAGAAGTTTTATAAATATAATAACCATTACTTTTTATAGCATAAGTATCATCACAATAATCATCACAAGTGGCGACTTTGTTCTCATCATAATCAATTGAAACCTCTTCCAAGATAGTGAATCATTACTAAATAAAGTCATGACCTCTCCAAATCCACTTTCATAAATATAATCATCATAAGTAGGAGGCATGCTATCATCATAACAAATTTGCATATCAAAACTTGGGAGGCTAGAAATATCATCTTCATTAAACATAGCATCCCCAAGCTTGGGACAAACATTAATTGCAGCAAATATATTCTCAAACATGTCATTCTCATCAAACATAGCATCCCCAAGCTTGGGCCTTTTCATATCATAAGCATAATCACTCTCATCATTAATAGTATGGATAGCACCAATAGTATAGCAATTATTGTCATCACAATGAGTAATAGGGGCAACATCATTTGGGAGGGATACCTTTTCACCTTTACTTCTCTATCTTTTATTTTTCTTCTTCACATTATGTGTGGGTTCAATCCTATTTTTGGAGCTCCTTATTGATGAGAGTGGTTGAATAGAAGGCTCCTCCTCGTTACCTGATTCATCATAAGAAATAATAGGATGATATTGGGAAGCCTCTTCCCTTTCATTAGTATTCTCTTCATCCTCTATTTGTTTTATTTTCTTTATGTAATTGGAAATATAAGGATTTTAAATACAATACACCGCACAATACATAAAAATTTCTTCTAGATCAATATCGAGGAATCTATCAAGATTAAATTTTGGAATACCCTCAGTTATACGTTTCATTTCATCATACCCCAAAAGAAGACTAAGCTCTTTATGATGCTCAAGGGTAATCAAGTTATCACAATTTTTGGACACGATTTGATGATGAAACAAATAGCATTAGAGCTTTAAATGACCTTGTTCATTGCAAAGTTCACAAGGATAGCGATAAATATTGAATCTTTCAGCACAATCATCTTGCCTTTCTTGCAACCATTTAGTTTCCAAATACTTATGCCTCTTGCAAAATCTATCTTCCCTATTTGGTGTGTACTTGCAAACTCTATGCACTCCACAAAAATTGACATGCTTATAAGAGACATTTTCATTATGACTAGTGCTATCATCATTAGTACTATGCATATTCAAGGAGTTCATACTAACAACATTGCAATCATTCTCATTATTCAAAGATTTAGTGCCTAACATTTTATAGACTTCTTCTTCTAGCACTTGAGCACAATTTTCCTTTCCATCATTCTCATGAAAAAATATTAAAAAGATGAAGCGTATGAGGCAAACTCAATTCCATTTTTTGTAATTTTCTTTTATAAACTAAACTAGTGATAAAACAAGAAACTAAAAGATTTGATTGCAAGATCTAAAGATATACCTTCAAGCACTCACCTCCCCAGTAACGGCGCCAGAGAAGAGCTTGATGTCTACTACACAACCTTCTTCTTGTAGACGTTGTTGGGCCTCCAAGTGCAGAGGTTTGTAGGACAGTAGCAAATTTCCCTCAAGTGGATGACCTAAGGTTTATCAATCCGTGAGAGGCATAGGATGTAGATGGTCTCTCTCAAGCAACCCTGCAACCAAATAACAAAGAGTCTCTTGTGTCCCCAACACACCCAATACACTACAAAAAAAGACACATCCGTGACATTTTGGGTCGAACGATTTTTTTTTTCTGGCATACATATGACACTTCTATGACGATAATTGTGACAAAACCCGATATCATCATAGATGTGGTGGGCTCCTACTTCTATGACAAAAAATCATGACAGAAAATGGGTTTTTCGTCCTAGGCGGGCCGGAGACGCAGCTGCGTGACATTCTTTGGGCCGTCCATGACGGGAAAAAACCATGGTAGAACCCAGGGGGAGGAAAATTCCGGGGAGTTCCCGGTTACGGTGGGAGGTTGGGGGCCGAGCGATGCATGTTTCTCTCGTACACGTACGCGCGTGTGTGCGAGGCGTTGGCTCTAACTGAACCCGAGCGAGGCATTGGGCTCTAACTGAACCCGGGCGGCTCACTGCAGGCTATACGTTACTGAACCCGAGCGATCGATCGATGGCTGTTAACTGAACCCGATCGAGTGATTCCTTCGCTACTGCTGCTAACTGAAGCCGATCGATTGGATGAACAGTGAGCGTTGCGGGGGGAGGGGGGTTGGATGAATAGTGAGCAGTGGCATTGCCTCTGGATGAACAGGACCCCGTGGTGTGGAGGGCTAGATGAACAATAGATGGTGGAGGGGTGGTTGAACAGGACCCCGTGGTGTGGAGGGCTGGATGAACAGTAGACGGTGGAGGGGTGCTCGTGGAGGGGTGGTTGAACAGTAGCCGGTGGACTAGCGCGCGGTGGAGGCTGGATAAACAGGAGACCGTGGAGGCTGGAGGAGGTCAACAGTAGCCCGTGGAGGCTGGAGGAGGTCGACGGTGGAGATGAACAGTATCCCGTGGAGTCCCGTTTTGCGGTACGCCACACCCCTCCCGATGAATAGGACCCCCGTTTTGACCGTAGGAGGTCCGTTTCGATCATTTTGCGGTACGCCACACCCCTCCGATCAACAGGACCCCCGTTTCGACCGTAGGAGGTCCGTTTCGTCCATTTTGCGGTACGCCACACCCCTCCTGATCAACAGGACCCCTGTTTCAACCGTAGGAGGTCCGTTTCCTCTATTTTGCGGTACGCCACACCCCTCCCGATCAACAGGACCCCATTCCGAACGCAGGTGGTCTATTTCCTTCGTTTTGCGGTATGCCAGGCCTCGTTTCCATCGCATATTCTGTCCAAGCCCTCCCGATGAACACGACCACGCATTCCGTTCCGACCCAGCCGGTTGGCTCCCGACGCATTTCGTTGCCTCCCCATGAACACGACACATTCCGTTGCCTCCCCATGAACACGACGCATTTCGTTGCCTCCCCATGAACACGACGCATTTCGTTGCCTCCCCATGAACACGACGACGACGATGTTTCTCCGTTCCGACCCATCCATGTACACGAGCCCTGGCCGTACGTATGCGCAAGTAGGTGTTCGACACCCCGCCCGTATGTACACATATGTGGCCGTATTTTCTTTCTTGCACCCTGGCCGCTGTACGTACGTGTACATGCTACATGCGCGCCTCTACTACGACACGTACGCGCCTCTACTACGACACGTGCGTGCCTCTACATCCACCAGTATATATGTATGTACACATTCGCGACAAAAATGACAACGCTACGTACGCTTCGACCAGGTTGGTCCTGACTGTCAGGCACTTCCTTGCGTCCGAAGATGTACCTGGTGGGTCTCAGTAGTCAGGGGGGGCGAATCATTTTTTTTGCCCGAACACACTTCCTTGCATGCGAAGATGTAGCTGGTGGGTCCCAGCAGTCAGGGGGCGAATCATTTTTTTTTGCCCAGACGCACTTCCTTGCGTGCGAAGATGTAGCTGGTGGGTCCCAACAGCCTGGGGGAAACATGTTTTCATGAAATACGGTGGCCCATCCGGTGGGTCCCCGTTGTCAGGTGGAGGAATCATTATTTTGCGTGTACTAAGGAGGCACTTCCCTGCTGCGGCCGTGGACCCAGCTGCCAGCCTCTCCACGTACAGTCAGCGTCCGATGGAAGTCATTCCTTGACCACGTTGACCATGCCGCGCCGAGATCACCACGGCGGTGGACGACGGCGAGGACTAGGAAGGGGACGACTCGGAGCCGGGGAAGACGCAGCAGTGGATGCCCACGCGAAGAGGAGTACGAGGGTTCACTGGTTCGGCTGCGGTGTGAGGCTGCTGTCGCCGCAGAATAACAGGGGGTGTGGGTGAGTAGAGGGTTGGCATGGCCAGCGGTGGGAGTAGTAGGGGGCGGCGAGGCCTCTGCAGAATCACGGCCGGCCACGGGAGGCAGGAGCACGCGGCACGACCAGCGCTAGTTTGGGCGGCTGGATCAAGAAGACCAGAGGTTGAAGAAGCACTACGGCCGTTGGATGAACATCGTACGGTAACAGGAGCTAGAATCGTTCATATTGACTAAGTTGACAAAGCCCTCCGTCCCCGTCAACTTGGTAGGCCCACAAGTCAGCCTCTCACTATGTTGGGTTCCAGCTGGCAGGGGGAATATTCATTTTTTGTGTGTAATAAGGAGGCACTTCCTTGCGTGCGAAGATAGCTGATGGGTCTGACATGTCAGCGAGGGGCACGTTATTTTCACGAAATACAGAGGCCCTTCCGGTGGGTCCCAGATGTCAGGTGGAGGAATCATTATTTTGCGCGTAATAAGGAGGCATTTCCTTGTGTGCGGCCGTGGACCCAGTTGTAAGCCTCTCCACACACAGTCTACTTCTGATGGTGTCGTTTGTTGACCACGTTGACCAAGCCGCGCCGAGCGCATCCAAGGTGGTGGACGATGGCGAGGCCCCGGATAGCAACGAGCCGGAGATGGGAAGACGCAGGAGTACAGTCGCAGACGGAGAGGTGTACGAGGGTTAGCTGGTTCCAGTGCGGTGTGGTTCGACAGTCGGTGGAGAAGAACAGGAGGTGTGGAGGGGTGGAGGGATGGCCTGGCCAACGGTGGAGTAGCGCTTCATAGCGAAGCGTACTAAGCAGAGCTGCTAGCAGCAGGAGGCGGGAGGTGGTCCCGGCGGTGCTGGAGGAAGAAGATGAGAGATTGAAGATGGATGCCGGTCGTTGGATGTAAATCCAACGTCTAACATGTCAGAATCATTTGTTGACTAAATTGACAATGACTTGTGTTGGCTTCGACCTATTGGCCCACATTTCAGCCTCCAAAAATGTGGCACGTATTCAACCCATTTTTTCAGAATTTATAGTCTTTTTTTTGTGCGGTAGAATTTACAGTCAATTTGATCTTTTTTTTTGAATTACAACCATTAGCTGGGCTGGGTGAACAAATAATGTAGCGTCCATGCGGCCCATTTATTTTATTTCCTAAAAAATTACAGGCCATTTGCACTTTCTCGAAATACATGATTTTGCTGGGCTGATTCTAATTATAATGTTGGGTTGGGCCAGCAGTGTTATCAAAATATACAAAGGGGCTGAGCATTTTGTTATAAATATATTTGAATAATAAGTGATATTATTACATTCGTCCTTAAATCTTACCAAGCTTTTGTACACAATCACTAGGATTTTCGTGCCAAAACAATCCAGGATTTTATTTGTTAAGAAATTATTTTTATAAGTTAATAAGATGTGGGATATTGTTTTATTACATATGTAAGTATCTGTTAAATATATGATGACAATAAAAACAATATATAATAACATATAAAATAGTTTAAATATATATAATATAGTTAGAAGGGAAACATAAGTTGGACCTGGCGTTCCTATTCTTATATAGAAGAATAGAACAGACCTCTGCATTTTCTTCAAAAAAATACATAAATTGGGCTGCCAAAAATAAAACCTCGGATGGGAGGTCCATAGGCCGGTCGATACATGACGGCCCTAAGAAAATACAAATAGGCCTATGGACCTCCCATCCGAGGTCGTGGGCTGCGCATGTTAAAAATGAAAGCCTAGACGGGGCAGCCTAAAACCACGTCCAACACTTGCCAAAACTTTGTCCCTTGTTTTCTCTGTGTTTAGCACACTCGACATTGTGTGGGCATTTTGAATGTGCATCATATGAAGATGTGCTATGCATGAATGTTGATCAGCATGATGTTAACTGGCTGGTAGTTCCATTTTCGACCATGAATAAAACTTCCAACATTATGTTAACCCTGTTTGAAAAGGTCGTGTTAATATAAATGCTCTGCCTCTGAAAGTTGCAGTTTCTTATCTGAAACTGAACTTGCAGTTTCTTATCTAAAACTGAAACCTGCAGTTTCTTCTCTGAAAATCACATCGTCTGCACTTTTATACTCCTATGAAACTACATTTTTTTAAGTGCTAAACATAGATCTCTAGAATTCATAAAATTCTTCATATGCTAAATACAGCAAATCTGAAATTCAAATGACATTCATATCTGAAAGTACTCTCAAAATACACAACACAAAACACAATTTACAACATGCAAATACAGACAACCCTAAGCTCCTCCTGACAATTCACAACCTGCCCGACTATTGGGCTGGGGGGGCAGCCCCTCCTATTCCTCGGCAGCAGACAGCCGCACCATGAGACGATGTGAACGGCGAGGGAGACGATGGCGGGGAAGCATCGTCGGGCCAACTGCTTTTCTCCTCTTACAGTTGGGTTCGGTCGACGAAGACACCACCGGCTCGCTCTAGCAGGACACCCTCACAAACGGCACCCTGTAGGTGCTCGATCCTTCAATCTGGGTTCAATACTCCCACCATCGCTCCCTCACGATTGGATTTGGTGAATCTGTTTGCTCCATGGCCCAGAGGAGCAGCTCTATGTACTCCGGCGTGACTCCCTCCGGGAGTATCGCCGCCTTTTCGCTCTATTGCAGATATTTGGCCATGGATGTCGCCGTCGCCGCTAGTTGGTCCTTATTGTCAAACCAAGACTGTATCTCCAACATCCTAGCTAGCTTCACAGGGTCGCCGTCTGCGATCCTCACGTATCGGTTGTACTCCTACATCGATCTACTTCTCCACAGCACCTTCACTCACCGGTGCTGGTTTTTGAATGGAAGAGGAGAGGAGCAGCGCTGGTTTTGGATTAGAACGGGAGAGGAGCGACGCTAGTTTTGGACTAGAACGGGAGAGGAGGGGCTGTGGTTATGAAATAGAAGAGGAGAGGAGCGGCGCTGCATTTAGATTGGAACAGGAGAGGAGCGGCGGTGGTTTAAGAGGACAAGATAATTAAATCACCACATATTAGTCCCATTTTTATTAGTCCCGTCGTAATTAAATCACCACATATTACACTCATTCCACTTCTCGTTGTGTACGCTGATTGGGAGAAATAAATACCCAGCCGTAGCATGCACTAGGGATGTGCGTGTGAGACTTGTATGCGGCTGCATGCGGAGGGAGGCGAGACGTTCAATTAATTCATGCCGCTCCTAGTCGTTCCCGCACGTCCTTCAATACTACGGCGGTTCGCTCCTAGTCGTCCGGTCCATTCACATTACGACAGTTCCACTAATCCTAACCCTCCTCCCAAATCCATGGCGTCCCAAATCTCCATGATCGGCAGCGATAACAAGGTTCGAACCATCACCGGTGATGAGTTCAATGTCATCTACACCCGTTCTTCCGCGACGGTGAAAGGATGCATTTCTCGCTTCAGATGCATGTTCGAAGACTCAGATGATGAGTGGGTCGTTGGGCTAGATGTTGAGTACACCACAGTCCTGGGACCAGAGAAGGATCTAAAGGATGAAGAGAGGAAGAAGCCCGTCGTGATCCAGGTTTGCGTGCATGACTTATGCTTGGTCTACCACATATGCCATGCCGACGTTGAGTGCCAGGATTTTAAGGACTTCCTCGAGAGCAACCTAGTCAAATTCGTTACTGTAGACTTTGGTAACGACAAAGAAGTCCTGCGTCGGATAGGCCTCGTTGTAGGCAACACCTTCGACCTCCAGAAGAATCAGCTGGTGTCCTCTCGTTAGCCTTCAATGCTGACCCTGGTAGGAGCCATGGTTCATCCTTCGTACAGTAAACTGGAGAAACCTCCATACACGTTTCATCGTCATGCATGGCAGCGGAATGTACTAGATATAGACCACATCCACTACGCTGCAATGGATGGCTACCTTTGCTTCAATATCTACAAGGATTGGATGAAGAGCAACAGCCAAGTGTGCGGTTCAAGCAAAGAAGTATCGGCCAAGAGGAAGAGGCACAAGGACAAAGTCGAGGACGTGGATGAGGACTTTGAGTAAGGTGGCAGTGTCGTTGCTCATGGTGGTTCTAATGCAGTGTCTACCGGAACAGTTGCAAAGTTTAATTTCAGGTGTGCTTCATTTAATTTGAGGGGTGTGTTGTGCTGAGCCCCCAGCGGAACTATGTTATGTTTCTTCACGTTACTTTAACTCTTCAGTACGTACACACTAGTATTTCTTACATTTCATCTTTTAGTTGGTATAGTACTACCACTCATTTATTCACATTATATACATACAATATATATGGCCAACATCATATAGCCAGCAGTTTAGTTGTCAAAGAATTTCAGGGTGCTTAGTTTTGTCAAAGAATTCCAGGATGCTTAGAGGGTACCCCTACTAAAATGTGGCTTAGTCCTCTCTCTACTCATTTAACTCCTCTCCTTTAACACAGGCGATTTCTAGATTGGAGGGTTTGGAGGATAATAAATGCTCATTAACTTGATTTTAGCCTTTTTAGTATTTGGATCCAAGCATGGGTGAGGCTAGCATGTTTTAGTCCCACTACTTTTAGTCATGGGACTAAAACGTATCCAAGCACCCTCTTAGTTTTATTTGAGGGGTGGCTTGTGCTGGACACCATTATTGTGACTAGCCTTTTTAATAGTACTATATGCATAATTTGGCAACAAGCGCTCTCTATATGTACCACCTTTTTTTAAATTTCAAGTTTTGCTCCATGGCGCAATCCATCGATACTACTGTTGTACAAAAGTATACATTTTTAAAAGGCTAGAGGGCGGGGCAGTCTAGCTTGGTCAGTTTCACGAGAGACGAGGGCCTTTGTGATTTGACAGCTCATTACTGCTGGAAGGTGGGGCCTTGTGATTTGGCTGCTCGAATAAATGCGTCGACGACCTGATCGAGGAGGAGCAAAGAACCGTGCGGTATACTCAATTTTTCCACTGGAGTAGTACTACGACGGAAGAGCACGAAACACGGCAGCCCAGTGTGAAAGTGCTAGTTATCGACTAGAGGGGGGTGAATAGGCGATTTTTATGAAAGTCTTCAAAACATGGAAGTTTCAAAGATAATCGATAGAAATGAACCTATTAACATGCAGCGGGGAGTAGACTACACGAGGCAAGCCATAGTCATGTATTCAATGAAGTGAAAGCACAAAGACTAATAGCAGCTAGGCAGTATGGATCACGATGGAAGATAGTATGAAGCCAATCAGAGCAAGCAGTCACACAGTGAAGATAAATAGATAATGCAAACAGGCAATGACTTCACAAGGATCGACTATAAATAAAGACATGGAGAGGATAGAACTAGTTGCTCATTGAAGACAATGATTTGTTGGACCAGTTCCAGTTGCTGTGACAAATTTACGTCTGGTTAGGGAGGCTGAGATTTAACTCAGAAGACCGTGTCTTCACCTTATTCCCCTTGAGCTAAGGACACCCAGTCCTCGCCCAATCACTCTGGTAAGTCTTCAAGGGAGATTTCCAAACCTTCACATACTTCGTTCACCGGCGATCCACAATGACTCTTGGATGCTCAGAACGCGACGCCTAACCGGCTGGAGGATACACAGTCCTCAAGTGTAACAAGTCTTCAGATCACACAGACAGTAAGACTTCAGTGATGCCTAACACTCTTTGGCTCTTGGTGTTTAGGGCTTTGTCCTCGCAAGGATTTCTCTCTCAAAGGCTTCGAGGTGGGTTGCTCTCAAACGACAAAAGTCGTGCACTAACTCTGAGCAGCCAACCAATTTATGGTGTAGGGGGTGGGCTATTTATAGCCACTAGGCAACCCGACCTGATTTGTCCGAAATGACCCTGGGTCACTAAGGAACTGACACGTGTTCCAATGGTCAGATTTCAAACACGCGTGGACACTTTACTTGGGCTACAAGTAAAGCTGACTCATCCAGCTCTGGATAAGATTTGCTCTCATTGTCTTCGCTCGAAGACATAGGATTTTGGTTAAGCATCACTTTAGTCACTCTGACTTTGTTCACTGGGACCCCACTTAACAGTACGATGGTTCCTATGACTCAACAAAGAAGACAAGGAAACAACGAAAGAACTAAGTCTTCGCACTCCATGATATGTCTCCAATGTATCTATAATTTTTGATTGCTCCATGCTATATTATCTACTTTTTGAATGTTTATGGGCTTTATTATACACTTTTATATCATTTTTGGGACTAACCTATTAACCCAGAGCCCAGTGCCAGTTTTTGTTTTTTACCCTGTTTTAGGGTTTCGAAGAAAAGGAAAATCAAACGGAGTCCAATTGACCTGAAACTTCACAGAACTCATTTTTGGAAGGAAAGAACCCCAGAAGACTTGGAGTGCATGTCGGGGGATCTGTGAGGAGGTCACGAGGCAGGGGGCGCGCCCACCCCCCTGGGCGCGCTCTCCACCCTCGTGAGCCCCTCATGGCCTCCCTGACGTACTTCTTTCACCTATATATCTCCATATACCCTAAAAACATCCGGGAGCACAATAGATCGGGAGTTCCGCCGCCAGAAGCCTCCGTAGCCACCGAAAGACAATCTAGACCAATTCCGGCACCCTGCCGGAGGGGGCAATCCTATTTCGGTGGCCATCTTCATCATCCAGGTGCTCTCCATGACGAGGAGGGAGTAGTTCTCCCTTGGGCTGAGGGTATGTACCAGTAGCTATGTGTTTGATCTCTCTCTCTCTCTCGTGTTCTTGAGGTGATACGATCTTGATGTATCGCGAGCTTTGCTATTATAGTTGGATCTTATGTTTCTCCTCCCCCTCTACTCTCTTGTAATGGATTGAGTTTCCCCTTTTAAATAATCATCGGATTGAGTCTTTAAAGATTTGAGAACACTTGATTTATGTCTTGTCGTGCGTATCTGTGGTGACAATGGGATGCCACGTGATTCACTTGGATGTATGTTTTGGTGATCAACTTGCGGGTTCCGCCCATGAACCTATGCATAGGGGTTGGCACACGTGTTCGTCGTGATTCTCCGCTAGAACTTTGGGGCACTCTTTGAGGTCCTTTGTGTTGGTTGAATAGATGAATCTGAGATTATGTGATGCATATCGTATAATCATACCCACGGATACTTGAGGTGACATTGGAGTATCTAGGTGACATTAGGGTTTTGGTTGATTTGTGTCGTAAGGTGTTATTCTAGTACAAACTCTATGGCTGTTTGTGACACTTATAGGTATAGCCCAACGGATTGATTGGAAAGAATAACTTTGAGGTGGTTTCATACCCTACCATAATCTCTTTGTTCGTTCTCCGCTATTAGTGACTTTGGAGTGACTCTTTGTTGCATGTTGAGGGATAGTTACGTGATCCAATTATGTTAGTATTGTTGAGGGAACTTACACTAGCGAAAGTATGAACCCTAGGCCTTGTTTCAACGCATCGCAATACCATTTACGCTCACTTTTACCATTAGTTACCTTGCTGTTTTTATAATTTCAGATTACAAATACCTTTATCTACCATCCATATTGCACTTGTATCACCATCTCTTCGCCGAACTAGTGCGCCTATACAATTTACCATTGTATTGCGTGTGTTGGGGACACAGGAGACTCTTTGTTATTTGGTTCCAGGGTTGCTTGAGAGAGACCATCTTCATCCTACGCCTCCTACGGATTGATAAACCTTAGGTCATCCACTTGAGGGAAATTTTCTATTGTCCTACAAACCTCTGCACTTGGAGGCCCAACAACGTCTACAAGAAGAAGGTTGTGTAGTAGACATCAAGCTCTTTTCTGGCGCCGTTGCCGGGGAGGTGAGTGCTTGAAGGTATATCTTTAGATCTTGCAATCGAGTCTTTTAGTTTCTTTTTTTATCACTAGATTAGTTTATAAAAGAAAACTATAAAAAAATGGAATTGAGTTTGTCTCATACGCTTCACCTTTTTAATATCTTTCATGAGTATGATGGAAAGGATAATTGTGCTCAAGTGCTAGAAGAAGAAATCTATAAAATGTTTTCGATGGACTATGGAATAAGGAGTGGCAAGAGCCTAAGCTTGGGGGTGCCCAAGGCACCCCAAGTTAATATTCAAGGACAACCAAGAGCCTAAGCTTGGGGATGCCCCGGAAGGCATCCCCTCTTTCGTCTCCGTTCATCGGTAACTTTCCTTGGAGCTATATTTTTATTCGCCACATGATATGTGTTTTGCTTCGAGTGTCAATTTATTTTGTTAGGATTTTCTTGCTGTTATCTAGAACAATGTTTTGCATCTTTTATTCCAATAAAAGTGGCATTGATAGTCTTTACTATGCCTATTTTAGAAGTCCACATGTTGCTGTTTGAAAACAGAAAGTTTACCTCTGTTGCAATAATTCCCTAGAAAAGTAAGAATGTCATAAAATGTTCAAACCTTTGGCATATTAAGCTCTGATAAATTTACTACAGTGGGAATTTTCTTTCATAATTTTTGGAGCAAGGGAAGTATGGATGTTGCAGCATTCTTTACAGACTATCCTGTTTAGGCAGATTGCTGTTATGTTTGCATTGTTTGCATGTGTTTGCTTCTTTAATGATTCTATTTGAGGATAGGACTATTAAATATGCAGAGGCATTTAGTATGCAATGTTGAATAATAATTTTATTGATTTGCTACAGTAGAGTATGATAAGGTTTTTGCAATGGTTTATACTAACTTATCTCACGAGTCCTTGTTGAGTTTTGTGTGGATGAAGCTTTTGAGATTTAGGGAGACTATGATATGAGAGGAATTAAGGAGACACAAAAGCTCAAGCTTTGGGATGCCCAAGGCATCCCAAGATAATATTTCAATAAGTCTCAAGCATCTAAGCTTGGGGATGCCCCGGTTGGCATCCCACCTTTCTTCTTCAACAACTATCGGTTAGTTTTGGTTGATCCTAAGTTTTTGCTTCTTCACATGATGTTTGCTATTCCTAGATGTCATTTTATTTAGTTTTGCTTGCTTTTTGAATAAAGTATCAATATCTGAAATTATTAAATGTTAGAGAGTCTTCACATAGTTTCATAATTATTCGACTACTCATTGATCTTCACTTATATCTTTTGGAGTAGTTTGTCATTTGCTCTAGTGCTTCACTTATATCTTTTAGAGCATGGTGGTAGTTTTATTTTGAAGAAATAGATGAACTCTCATGCTTCACTTAGATTATTTTGAGAGTCTTAATAGCATGGGTATTCAAGATTAGTAAAATTTTCTTATGAGTGTTTTGAATACTAAGAGAAGTTTGATGATTGATGTTTGTTTTGATATATGGAGGTAATAATATCAAAGTCATGCTAGTTGAGTAGTTATGAAATTGAGAAATGCTTGTGTTGAAGTTTGCAAGTCCCATAGCATGCACGTATGGTAAACGTTATGTAACAAATTTGAAACATGAGGTGTTGTTTGATTGTCTTCCTTATGAGTGGCGCTCGGGGACGAGCGAAGGTCTTTTCCTACCAATCTATCCCCCTAGGAGCATGCGCGTAGTGCCGAGGTTTTTGATGACTTGTAGATTTTTGCAATAAGTATGTGAGTTCTTTATGACTAATGTTGAGTCCATGGATTATACGCACTCTCACCCTTCCATCCTTGCTAGCCTCTTCGGTACCGTGCAAGTTGGCGCAAACTTCGCCGGTGCATCCAAACACCCGTGATATGATACGCTCTTTCACACATAAACCTCCTTATATCTTCCTCAAAACAGCCACCATACCTACCTATTATGGCATTTCCATAGCCATTCTGAGATATATTGACATGCAACTTTACATCATGACACATTCATCATTGTCATATTGCTTAGCATGATCATGTAGTTGACATAGTATTTGTGGCAAAGCCACCGTTCATAATTCTTTCATACATGTCACTCTTGGTTCATTGCATATCCCGGTACACTGCCGGAGGCATTCATATAAAGTCATATTTGTTCTAGTATCGAGTTGTAATCATTGAGTTGTAAATAAATAGAAGTGTGATGATCATCATTATTAGAGCATTGTCCCAAGTGAGGAATAAATAAAAAAAGAGAAAGGCCATAAAAAAAGAGAAGGCCCAAAAAAATGAGAGAAAAAGAGAGAAGGGACAATGTTACTATCCTTTTACCACACTTGTGCTTCAAAGTAGAACCATGATCTTCATAGTAGAGAGTCTCTCATGTTGTCACTTTCATATACTAGTGGGAATTTTTCATTATAGAACTTGGCTTGTATATTCCAACAATGGGCCTCCTCAAGTGCCCTAGGTCTTCGTGAGCAAGCAAGTTGGATGCACACCCACTAGTTTCTTTTGTTGAGATTTCATACATTTATAGCTCTAGTGCATCTGTTGCATGGCAATCCCTACTCCTTACATTAACATCAATCGGTGGGCATCTCCATAGCCCATTGATTAGCCTCGTTGATGTGAGACTTTCTCCTTTTTGTCTTCTCCATGTAACCCCCTCATTATTCTATTCCACCCATAGTGCTATATCCATGACTCGCGATCATGTATTGCGTGAAAGTTTATAGGTTTGAGATTACTAAAGTATGAAACAATAGCTTGGCTTGTCATCGGGGTTGTGCATGATGAGAGCATTCTTGTGTGACAAAAATGAAACATGACTAAACTATATGATTTTGTAGGGATGAACTTTCTTTGGCCATGTTATTTTGAGAAGACATAATTGCTTAGTTAGTATGCTTGAAGTATTATTATTTTTATGTCAATATGAACTTTTGTCTTGAATCTTTCGGATCTGAATATTCATGCCACAATTAAGAAGAATTACATTGAAATTGTGCCAACTAGCATTCCACATCAAAATTTCTTTCTTTTATCATTTAACTACTCGAGGACGAGCAGGAATTAAGCTTGGGGATGTTGATATGTCTCCAACGTATCTATAATTTTTGATTGCTCCATGCTATATTATCTACTGTTTTGAATGTTTATGGGCTTTATTATACACTTTTATATCATTTTTGGGACTAACCTATTAACCCAGAGCCCAGTGCTAGTTTCTGTTTTTACCCTGTTTTAGGGTTTCGAAGAAAAGGAAAATGAAACGGAGTCCCATTGACCTGAAACTTCACAGAACTCATTTTTGGAAGGAAAGAAGCCCAGAAGACTTGGAGTGCACGTCGGGGGATCTGCGAGGAGGTCACGAGGCAGGGGGCGGGCCCACCCCCCTGGGCGCGCCCTCCACCCTCGTGAGCCCCTCGTGGCCCCCCTGACGTACTTCTTCCGCCTATATATCTCCATGTACCCTAAAAACATCCGGGAGCACAATAGATCGGGAGTTCTGCCGCCAGAAGCCTCCGTAGCCACCAAAAGCCAATCTAGACCCGTTTCGGCACCCTGTCGGAGGGGGCAATCCTTCTCCGGTGGCCATCTTCATCATCCAGGTGCTCTCCATGACAAGGAGGGAGTAGTTCTCCCTCGGGGCTGAGGGTACGCACCAGTAGCTATGTGTTTGATCTCTATCTCTCTCGTGTTCTTGAGGTGATACGATCTTGATGTATCATGAGCTTTGCTATTGTAGTTGGATCTTATGTTTCTCCTCCCCCTCTACTCTTGTAATGGATTGAGTTTCCCCTTTGAAGTAATCTTATCGGATTGAGTCTATAAAGATTTGAGAACACTTGATGTATGTCTTACCATGCGTATCTATGGTGACAATGGGATACCACGTGATTCACTTGATGTATGTTTTGGTGATCAACTTGCGGGTTCCGCCCATGAACCTATGCATAGGGGTTGGCACACGTTTTCGTCGTGATTCTCCGGTAGAATTTTGGGGCACTCTTTGCGGTACTTTGTGTTGGTAGAATAGATGAATCTGAGATTGTGTGATGCATATCGTATAATCATACCCACGGATACTTGAAGTGACATTGGAGTATCTAGGTGACATTAGGGTTTTGGTTGATTTGTGTCTTAAGGTGTTATTCTAGTACGAACTCTAGGGCTATTTTTGACACTTATAGGAATAGCCCAACGGATTGATTGGAAAGAATAACTTTGAGGTGGTTTCGTACCCTACCATAATCTCTTCGTTCGTTCTCCGCTATTAGTGACTTTGGAGTGACTCTTTGTTGCATGTTGAGGGATAGTTATGTGATCCAATTATGTTAGTATTGTTGAGGGAACTTACACTAGTGAAAGTATGAACCCTATGCCTTGTTTCAACGCATTGCAATACCGTTTACGATCACTTTTACCATTAGTTACCTTGCTGTTTTTATAATTTCAGATTACAAATACCTTTATCTACCATCCATATTGCACTTGTATCACCATCTTTTCGCCGAACTAGTGCACCTATACAATTTACCATTGTATTGGGTGTGTTGGGGACACAAGAGACTCTTTTCGCCAAACTAGTGCACCTATACAATTTACCATTGTATTGGGTGTGTTGGGGACACAAGAGACTCTTTGTTATTTAGGTCCGATTTATACCATAAAGACCGAATACCTTAGGGAGTGTTCGGCGTCGCGAGTTTGGCCTTATATGCATCAGCTCCGAATCATTGTCTTTGGTCAAATGTTGGGTTTGCCCGGCTCCTGTGTTTTGGTGCCTTATGTTCCGCTTTATCGGCTAAGGCAGCACCAGGAGAACTACTGCGATTGTGCCCTGGTTCATCCGGACGAGCACCTCAGTAGAGAAAGCCGAAAACTAACTTTCATGATATAGCGTGAGAGTGGTCAACCACTCGATGACCTATCGGAATGCTAGAATTCCTCTGCCTTAACGAAGGGCCATTTTCTAGCCAGGCATATACGCACCCCGAGATCGGGAGAGTGCGGAGCCACCAGGGGCTATCTAGTAGCCCCACTTTCAAACTCCTATGGCTAAGTGAAAGTGTTAAAGCATTATAGTCCGGTTGCCTCGTTCGCTGCGCTATCACCTCCTTAATAGGATCAAGACGTTGGGTTAAGTGTGAACACGCATTTTTTGCGAGCACCTCCGCATTATATGCGTGGGGGTTGAAGCCGACGACTGCAATCTTTCAGGTTATATACATATATACGCAAACGGCCGCACAGGAGGCATCACATTACTTTCCGGCAAAAGTATAAATACAACCTTACTATATTTTATAAAAACATTGTGCTTACAATGGGAATACATGTCATTCAAACATAATATTCTTCGAGCACTGGGACTCTATCAAACGAGCACCCTCAAGAACCTCTTCAAAATAGTGCTCGGCAGCTACTCGGCCTATGGCCGAACCTTGCGCCGCAACAGTGGTAGCATCCATCTCCGCCCAGTATGCCTTGACACGGGCAAAGGCCATCCGCGAGCCTTCTATTCACGCCGACTACTTCATCGCGTTGATGCACGGCACCGCACCAAGGAACTGCTGCACTCAGCTGAAATAGCTGTTCGGCTTCGGCTTCTCCGGCCACAAATGATCTACAACAGACCTCATGGTGAGTCCGGACAACCTATTAAGTTTGTCCCATTCGGCTAGCTGATCAGTCAAGGGAAGTGGACGCTCTGGAACGTTGAATTGCGACCAGAATAGCATGTCCACTTCACGATCTGATTGATCTTGGAAGTATTCAACCGCATCGACAGCGCTCGCCGCCAAGTCCATATATGCGTCTGCCGAACTCCACAGCCGATCCAGAGGGGCATACCACGGATCTCCGAACTTCCTCCGTAGCAGAAAGGGCTTCCCAGCCGCAATATCCCCGGCTTCGTGCAGCTCCTCCTTCTTCGCCCTCATAGCAGAGCGACTATCTTTGGTCGCCATAGTGGCCTTCTCAAGGTCCGCTGCCTTCACTCGGTTCTCTTCTTCAAGGAACTAGCAACGGTCAGCAGTGCCTTTTAATTCTATGGCCATCTTGGCCATCTTTTCTTTGCTTTCGCAATGGGCGACCTTCTCGGCTCTTAACTCTTCGGCCGCCTTCAAAGAAGCCGCATTACTAACCCTCCCTTGTTCCTTGGCTCGGGCGAGTTCCGCCCGAAGGATCTCCACGGTGGCAGCTCCGCCTGCAGTCACAACATATTAAAGATATTGGCATCATGCCGCTCTTATTGTGTGACATTCACCAGAAAACATTACTTACCCTGTGATTCGTCAAGCCGCTTGTTAACAAGCTCGATGTCGGCGTCTGCCGCATCCAGTTGCCGTTTTAATTCGGCAAACTCACTAGTCCGGCTAGCCACCGGAGCTTCCACCACCTGCACATAAAGGCAGTCTGGTTATTGCCTGGGACTATGATCCTCTGTTCGCCGCCGTTCCCGACGACAACCAGAATCTCAGGGGCTACTATCTACACACGCACACCTAACATGTGCGGTACTATCACATATTATCTCACGTACCTCAAAGCCTGTCAATAGACTCATAAAGGCTTCATGTAATCCGCTTTTGGCGGACGAAATTATTTCCATCACCGTACCCATCAGCGTACGGTGTTCTTCTGAGATGGCCGCTCGCCCCAACAGCTCGCTCAAAATGTCCGACCGCATACCAGACGGTGCCGGACTCTTTTGTTTGCTCTCTTCGAGAGCCGGACGCTGGGGACTTCGGGGGTCTATGGGATTATCTTCTGGCCTCACCGGATCCGGAGAGGCCCTCCGTGACGACACTTTGGAGTCGCCCGCTTCTTGAGTGGAGGAGTCCGGGGGAGGCATTGCGCTTTCCATCATCTCCGGAAGAAGATCCCCCGAAGACGAGCTCAGCTGAGATGGGCTAAGACACGAACTGCAAGATATATGTGGCGGTTTATTTTCTCAGAAGAAAGATAGTATACCTTCACTATTAAAACATTTTTTGGATCACTTACGACTCATTGGAGGGCTGATCCCCCCGCGGACTTTGTGCGGCAAGAGAACCCCCCGAGGCAGGACCCTCTATTGGAGACTTCTTCTCTCGTTTGGAGGCCTTGGCTTCCGGATCCTCGGAAGAAGTCCTCTTCCTCCCCCAGTTATACTCCTTTAAGGAGGCGCTCATTCCCTCGGTTGGAACTGGCAGCGATGGGGCCCCGCTTCCGCCCATATTATTCCCCCCTGTATCCTCCTTCGAGGGCTCCGGGCAAAATGCGAGCTCCAGCATCTTTTCCAATACTGGATTTTCCAAACCCTCAGGGAGGGGGGCCGAACACCGAATCATCTTCGTCTTTGTTAGCCAGTCCTGGTCAAAGAGCGATCTCTCAGAAATAACTTCATGATGAATAAAGGACAGTGTGTTCGGCTAGAGGATTTCTTACTTATTTGGTGGCGCGGTTACTGCTCAGGCCCATGTCCTCAGTAGCATCCGGACACTCTATTTGAGGTCCGAAGAATGACTTGTACATCTCCTCGTGCGTCAGGCCGAGGAAACTTTGAATGGCAGGCGGTCCTTCTGGGTTGAACTCCCACAAGCGAAGGGGCCGGCGTTTGCAAGGCTGGACTTGATGAACCAGCATAACTTGTATTACCACTACCAAATTAAAATCTCCCTCGAAGAGATCTCGAATGTGGCTTTGCAGTATAGGCACGTCCTTGGCTGGACCCCAGCTCAGACCTCTGCTAATCCATGACATTAGTCGTGGTGGGGGGCCCGAGCGGAAAGCGGGGGCAGCCACCCACTTGGCACTTCTAGGAGCAGTGATGTAAAACCACTCCCGTTGCCATAATTCGGACACCTCTAGAAAGGAAGCTTTCCACCAGGGAGCCCCTGCCATCTTGCCTATTGATGCACCTCCGCACGCTGCATGTTGCCCCTCGATCATCTTCGGATTCACTTCAAAGGTCTTGAGCCACAGGCCTAAGTGAGGGGTAATGCGGAGGAAGGCCTCACACAGGACAATAAATGTCGAGATGTGGAGAAAGGAGTCCAGAGCTAGATCGTGGAAATCTAGCCCGTAATAGAACATCAAACCCCTGACGAAGGGATCCAGAGTGAGGCCTAGGCCTCGGAGGAAGTGGGAGACGAACACGATGTTCTCGTTGGGTTCGGGAGTAGGGACGACCTGCCCTCGAGCAGGAAGCCGATGCAAAACCTCGGCAGTCAGATATCTGGCCTCTCTCAACTTCTTGATGTCCTCTTTCGTCACGGAGAAGGGCATTCATCAGCCTTGAAGGCTGGATCCGGACATGATTGAAGATCCGGAGCACCTAAACTGGGCTTTGGGTGTTGGAACTCGAGGCGGGGGAAGGGTTTGATTGAGCACGAGAGGGAAAAAGCGAAAACCTTGTCCCTTTATAAAGAGGCTGAATATCAAGCATCCTCTCCGTAGTCGTTTAGGACCTGCCTATAATCTAGGAGTCCTAGACACGGTTGGGTTACCCACGACCGCATTAATGAGAATCCCGTAATTGGGGGAACACGATCTCTGCTTTGACAAGACGTGTCAAGAAACTGCCTCGCGTTATATGTCGAGCTGGTTGAAGAAAAACGGTTCGAATAATCACCGGGCCATGACATAGTGTCATGCTGCCAAAACAAGTCAGCAAATTGCATTTGCGAAAATATTATTCTCTCTAGGGTGGTATGTGGAACTTATTTTGCAGGGTCGGACACTATCCTCGTATTCAAATTCTTCTGTGATGTATTCCGAGAAGGAACCCGCCTTGCAATGCCAAAGACAATACTGCACGCCGGACTCATCGTCATTGAAGCCTGGTTCAGGGGCTACTGAGGGAGTCCTGGATTAGGGGGTCTCCGGACAGCCGGACTATCTCCATTGGCCGGACTGTTAGACTATGAAGATACAAGATTGAAGACTTTGTCTCGTGTCCGTATGGGACTGTACTTGGCGTGGAAGGCAAGCTAGGCAATACGGATATGGATATCTCCTCCTTTGTAACCAACCTTGTGTAACCCTAACCCTCTCCGGTGTCTATATAAACCGAAGGGTTTTAGTCCGTAGGACAACAATCACAACATACAATCATACCATAGGCTAGCTTCTAGGGTTTAGCCTCTCTGATATCATGGTAGATCTACTCTTGTACTACCCATATCATCAATATTAATCAAGCAGGACGTAGGGTTTTACCTCCATCAAGAGGGCCCTAACCTGGGTAAAACATCGTGTCCCCTGCCTCCTGTTACCATCCGGCCTAAACGCATAGTTCGGGACCCCCTACCCGAGATCCGCCGGTTTTGACACCGACAGAACTCATTCTTTATTTATAGTGGTGTTAAACCAACTGTATTCCAACTTTTCTATGGTTCATAAACTCTATTACTAGCCATAGATTCATCAAAATAAGCAAACAACACCCAAAAAACAGAATCTGTCAAAAAAATAGAATAGTCCGCAGTAATTTGTAGGTTTCGAATACTTCTGGAACCCCAAAAATTCTAAAATAAATTTCTAGACGTGTGTAATTTATCTATTAATCATCTTTAAAAGGAATTAACTAAATATAAGTCTCCATTAAAAAATGTCAGCAAATCTCGTGAGCGCTAATGTTTCTGTGTTTTACAGCAAGATCGCAAAGACTTTGCCCAAGTCTTCCCAAAGGTTCTACTTGGCACAGACACTAATTAAAAGCATAAAACCACATCTAAACAGAGGATAGATGAATTATTTATTACTAAACAGGAGCAAAAATCAAAGAACAAAAATAAAATTGGGTTGCCTCCCAACAAGCGCTATCGTTTAACGCCCCTAGCTAGGCATGATGATTTCAAGGATGCTCACATAAAGGATAAGAATTGAAACATAAAGAGAACATCATGAAGAATATGACTATCACATTTAAGCCTAACCAACTTCCTATTCATAGGGATTTTTTGAGCAAACAAGTTGTGGGAACAAGATCAGCTAGCATAGGAAGGCAAAACAAGCATAACTTTAAAACTTTAAGCACATAGAGAGGAAACTTGATATTATTGCAATTCCTGCAAGCATATGTTCCTACCTCATAATAATTTTCAGTAGAATCATGAATGAATTCAACAATATAACTATCACATAAAGCATTTTTTTCATGATCTACAAGCATAGAAATTTTATTACTCTCCACATAAGCAAAATTCTTCTCATTCGGAATAGTGGGAGTATCATAAGAAACTCGAATACTATAAATTGTTTCCGTATTAACGGAGTAATGTTAAGAAAAATGGTAATCATAATCATGAAAAGTTTTATAAATATAATAATCATTACTTTTTATAGCATAAGTATCATCACAATAATCATCATAAGTGGCAACTTTGTTCTCATCATAATCAATTGAAACCTCTTCCAAGATAGTGGAATCATTACTAAATAAAGCCATGACCTCTCCAAATCCACTTTCATAAATATAATCATCATAAGTAGGAGGCATGCTATCATCATAAAAAAATTTCATATCAAAACTTGGGAGGCTAGAAATATCATCTTCATTAAACATAGCATCCCCAAGCTTGGGACAAACATTAATTGCAGCAAATATATTCTCAAACATGTCATTCTCATCAAACATAGCATCCCCAAGCTTGGGCCTTTTTATATCATAAGCATAATCACTCTCATCATTAGTAGTATGGATAGCACCAATAGTATAGCAATTATTGTCATCACAATGAGTAATAGGGGCAACATCATTTGGGAGGGATACCTTTTCACCTTTAATTCTTTGTCTTTTATTTTTCTTCTTCACATTATGTCTGGGTTCAATCCTATTTTTGGAGCTCCTTATTGATGAGAGTGGTTGAATAGAAGGCTCCTCCTCGTTACCTGATTCATCATAAGAAATAATAGGAGGATATTGGGAAGCCTCTTCCCTTTCATTAGTATTCTCTTCATCCTCTATTTGTTTTATTTTCTTTATGTAATTGGAAATATAAGGATTTTAAATGCAATTCACCGCACAATACATAAAAATTTCTTCTAGATCAATATCGAGGAATCTATCAAGATTAAATTTTGGAATACCCTCAGTTATACGTTTCATTTCTTCATACCCCAAAAGAGGACTAAGCTCTTTATGATGCTCAAGGGTAATCAAGTTATCACAATTTTTGGACATGATTTGATGATGAAACAAATAGCATTAGAGCTTTAAATGACCTTGTTCATTGCAAAGTTCACAAGGATGGCGATAAATATTGAATCTTTCAGCACAATCATCTTGCCTTTCTTGCAACCATTTAGTTTCCAAATACTTATGCCTCTTGCAAAATCTATCTTCCCTATTCGGTGTGTACTTGCAAACTCTATGCACTCCACAAAAATTGACATGCTTATAAGAGACATTTTCATTATGACTAGTGCAATCATCATTAGTACTATGGATATTAAAGGAGTTCATACTAACAACATTGCAATCATTCTCATTATTCAAAGATTTAGCGCCTAACATATTATAGACTTCTTCTTCTAGCACTTGAGCACAATTTTCCTTTCCATCATTCTCATGAAAAAATATTAAAAAGATGAAGCGTATGAGGCAAACTCAATTCCATTTTTTGTAATTTTCTTTTATAAACTAAACTAGTGATAAAACAAGAAACTAAAAGATTCGATTGCAAGATCTAAAGGTATACCTTCAAGAACTCACCTCCCCAGTAACGGCGCCAGAAAAGAGCTTGATGTCTACTACACAACCTTCTTCTTGTAGATGTTGTTGGGCCTCCAAGTGTAGAGGTTTGTAGGACAGTAGCAAATTTCCCTCAAGTGGATGACCTAAGGTTTATCAATCCGTGGGAGGCGTAGGATGTAGATGGTCTCTCTCAAGCAACCCTGAAACCAAATAACAAAGAGTCTCTTGTGTCCCCAACACACCCAATACACTACAAAAAAAGACACATCCGTGACATTTTGGGCCGAACGGATTTTTTTCTGTCATACATATGACACTTCTATGACGATAATTGTGACAAAACCCGGTATCATCATAGATGTGGTGGGATCCTACTTCTTTGACAAAAAATCGTGACAGAAAATGGGTCTTTCGTCCT
The DNA here is from genome assembly GCF_018294505.1 of Triticum aestivum. Lineage (NCBI taxonomy): Eukaryota > Viridiplantae > Streptophyta > Magnoliopsida > Poales > Poaceae > Triticum > Triticum aestivum. Next base: position 669,523,174 of record NC_057800.1, read on the forward strand.
GGGCGGGCCGGAGACGCAGGTGCGTGACATTCTTTGGGCCGTCCATGACGGGAAAAAACCGTGGTAGAAGCTAGGGGGAGGAAAATTTCGAGGAGTTCCCGGTTACGGTGGGAGGTCGGGGGCCGAGCGATGTGTGTTTCTCTCATACACGTACGCGCGTGTGTGCGAGGCGTTGGCTCTAACTGAACCCGAGCGAGGCGTTGGGCTCTAACTAAACCCGAGCGACTGCACTGCAGGCTACACGTTACTGAACCCGAGCGATCGATCGATGGCTGTTAACTGAACCCGATCGAGTGATTCCTTCGCTAATGCTGCTAACTGAAGCCGATCGATTGGATGAACAGTGAGCGGTGGCGTTGCCTCTGGATGAACAGGACCCCGTGGTGTGGAGGGCTAGATGAACAGTAGATGGTGGAGGGGTGGTTGAACAGGACCCCGTGGTGTGGAGGGCTGGATGAACAGTAGACGGTGGAGGGGTGCCCGTGGAGGGGTGGTTGAACAGTAGCCGGTGGAGTAGCGCGCGGTGGAGGCTGGATAAACAGGAGCCCGTGGAGGCTGGAGGAGGTCGACGGTAGCCCGTGGAGGCTGGAGCAGGTCGACGGTGGAGATGAATAGTATCTCGTGGAGTCCCGTTTTGCGGTACGCCACACCCCTCCTGCTGAATAGGACCCCCGTTTTGACCGTAGGAGGTCCGTTTCGATCATTTTGCGGTATGCCACACCCCTCCCGATCAACAGGACCCCCGTTTCGACCGTAGGAGGTCCGTTTCGTCCATTTTGCGGTACGCCACACCCCTCCTGATCAACAGGACCCCCGTTTCGACCGTAGGAGGTCTGTTTCCTCTATTTTGCGGTACGCCACACCCCTCCCGATCAATAGCACCCTATTCCAAACGCAGGAGGTCTGTTTCCTTCGGTTTGCGGTATGCCAGGCCTCGTTTCCATCGCATATTCCGTCCAAGCCCTCCCGATGAACACGACCACGCATTCCGTTCCGACCCAGCTGGTTGGCTCCCACGCGTTCTGTTGCCTCCCGATGAACACGACACATTCCGTTGCCTCCCCATGAACACGACGCATTCCGTTGCCTCCCCATGAACACGACGATGACGCTGTTTCTCCGTTCTGACCCAGCCATGTACACGAGCCCTGGCCGTACGTATGTGCGAGTAGGCGTTCGACACCCCGCCCGTATGTACACATATGTGGCTGTATTTTCTTTCTTGCACCCTGGCCGCTGTACGTACGTGTACATGCTACATGCGCGCCTCTACTACGACACGTACGCGCCTTTACTACGACACGTGCGCGCCTCTACATCCACCAGTATATATGTACGTACACATTCGCGACAAAAATGACAACGCTACGTACGCTTCGACCAGGTGGGTCCTGACTGTCAGGCACTTCCTTGCATGCGAAGATGTACCTGGTGGGTCCCAGCAGTCAGGGGGGGTGAATCGTTTTTTTTTGCCCAGATGCGCTTCCTTGCATGCGAACATGTAGCTGGTGGGTCCCAGCAGTCAGGGGGCGAATCGGTTTTTTTTTGCCCGGACGCACTTCCTTGCGTGCGAAGATGTAGCTGGTGGGTCCCAGCAGTTAGGGGGAAACGTTTTTTCGCGAAATACGGTGGCCCGTCCGGTGGGTCCCCGCTGTCAGGTGGAGGAATCATTATTTTGCGCGTACTAAGGAGGCACTTCCTTGCTGCGGCCGTGGACCCAGCTGTCAGCCTCTCCACGTACAGTCCACATCCGATGGAAGTCGTTCCTTGACCACGTTGACCATGCCGCGTCGAGATCACCACGGCGGTGGACGACGGCGAGGACTAGGAAGGGGACGACTCAGAGCCAGGGAAGACGTAGCAGTGGATGCCCACGTGAAGAGGAGTACGAGGGTTCACTGGTTCGGCTGCGGTGTGAGGCTGCTGTCGCCGCAGAATAACAGGGGGTGTGGGTGAGTAGAGGGTTGGCATGGCCAGCGGTGGGAGTAGTAGGGGGTGGTGAGGCCTCCATGGAATCACGGCCGGCCACGGGAGGTAGGAGCACGCGGCACGACCGGCGCTGGTTTGGGCGGCTGGATCAAGAAGACCAGAGGTTGAAGAAGCACTACGACCATTGGATGAACATCGTACGGTAACAGGAGCTAGAATCGTTCATATTGACTAAGTTGACAAAGCCCTCCGTCCCCATCAACTTGGTAGGCCCACAAGTCAGCCTCCCACTATGCTGGGTTCCAGCTGGCAGGGGGAATATTCATTTTTTGTGTGTAATAAGGAGGCACTTCCTTGCATGCGAAGATAGCTAATGGGTCTGACATGTCAGCGAGGGGCACGTTATTTTCGCGAAATAAAGAGGCCCTTCCGGTGGGTCCCAGATGTCAGGTGGAGGAATCATTATTTTGCGCGTATTAAGGAGGCATTTCCTTGTGTGCGGCCGTGGACCCAGTTGTCAGCCTCTCCATGCACAGTCTACTTCCGATGGTGTCATTCGTTGACCACATTGACCATGCCGCGCCGAGCGCATCCAAGGTGGTGGACGACGGCGAGGCCCGGGACAGCAACGAGCCGGAGATGGGAAGACGCGGGAGTAGAGTCGTAGACGAAGAGGTGTACGAGGGTTAGCTGGTTCTAGTGCGGTGTGGTTCGACAGTCGGTGGAGAAGAACAGGAGGTGTGGAGGGGTGGAGGGATGGTCTGGCCAACGGTGGAGTAGCGCTTCATAGCGAAGCGTGCTAAGCAAAGCTGCTAGCAGCAGGAGGCGGGAGGTGGTCCCGGCGGCACTGGAGGAAGAAGACGAGAGATTGAAGATGGATGCCGGTCGTTGGATGTAAATCCAACGTCTAACATGTCAGAATCATTTGTTGACTAAATTGACAATGACTTGTGTTGGCTTCGACCTATTGGCCCACATTTCAGCCTCCAAAAATGTGGCACGTATTCAACCCATTTTTTCAGAATTTACAGTCTTTTTTTGCGCGGTAGAATTTACAGTCAATTTGATCTTTTTTTGAATTACAACCATTAGCTGGGCTGGGTGAATAAATAATGTAGCGTCCATGCGGCCCATTTATTTTATTTCCTAAAAAATTACAGGCCATTTGCACTTTTTTGAAATACATGATTTTGCTGGGCTGATTCTAATTATAATGTTGGGTTGGGCCAGCACTGTTATCAAAAAATACAAAGGGGCTGAGCATTTTTTTTATAAATATATTTGAATAATAAGTGATATTATTACATTCGTCCTTAAATCTTACCAAGCTTTTGTACACAATCACTAGGATTTTCGTGCCAAAACAATCCAGGATTTTATTTGTTAAGAAATTATTTTTATAAGTTAATAAGATGTGGGATATTGTTTTCTTACATATGTAAGTATTTGTTAAATATATGATGACAATAAAAATAATAGATAATAACATATAAAATAGTTTAAATATATATAATATAGTTAGAAGGGAAACATAAGTTGGACCTGGCGTTCCTATTCTTATATAGAAGAATAGAACAGACCTCTGCGTTTTCTTCAAAAAAAATACATAAATTGGGCTGCCAAAAATAAAACCTCGGATGGGAGGTCCATAGGCCGGTCGATACATGACGGCCCTAAGAAAATAAAAAACAGGCCTATGGACCTCCCATCCGAGGTCGTGGGCTGCGCATGTTAAAAATGAAAGCCTAGACGGGGCAGCCTAAAACCACGTCCAACACTTGCCAAAACTTCGTCCCTTGTTTTCTCTGTGTTTAGAACACTCGACATTGTGTGGGCATTTTGACTGTGCATCATATGAAGATGTGCTATGCATGAATGTTGATCAGCATGATGTTAACTGGCTGGTAGTTCCATTTTCGACCATGAATAAAACTTCCAACATTATGTTAACCCTGTTTGAAAAGGTCGTGTTAATATAAATGCTCTGCCTCTGAAAGTTGCAGTTTCTTATCTGAAACTGAACTTGCAGTTTCTTATCTGAAACTGAAACCTGCAGTTTCTTCTCTGAAAATCACATTGTCTGCACTTTTATAATCCTATGAAACTACATTTTTTAATTGCTAAACATAGATCTCTAGAATTCATAAAATTCTTCATATGCTAAATACTGCAAATCTGAAATTCAAATGACATTCATATCTGAAAGTACTCTCAAAATACACAACACAAAACACAATTTACAACCTGCAAATACAGACAACCCTAAGCTCCTCCTGACAATTCACAACCTGCCCGACTATTGGGCTGGGGGGCAGCCCCCTCCTATTCCTCAGCAGCAAACAGCCGCACCGTGAGACGATGTGAACGGCGAGGGAGACGATGGTGGGGAAGCATCGTGGGGCCAACTGCTTTTCTCCTCTTACAGTTGGGTTCGGTCGACGAAGACACCACCGGCTCGCTCTGGCAGGACACCCTCACAAACGGCACCCTGTAGGTGCTCGATATTTCAATCTCTGGTGGATGCTCCATCTGGTTTCAATACTCCCACCACTGCTCCCTCACGATCAGATTCGGTGAATCTGTTTGCTCCATGGCCCAGAGGAGGAGCTCTATGTACTCCGGCGCGACTCCCTCCGGGAGTATCGCCGCCTTTTCGCTCTATTGCAGATATTTGGGCATGGATGTCGCCGTCGCCGCTAGTTGGTCCTTGTTTTCAAACAAAGACTGTATCTCCAACATCCTAGCTAGCTTCACAGGGTCGCCGTTTGCGATCCTCACATATCGGTTGTACTCCTACATCGATCTACTTCTCCACAGCACCTTCACTCATCGGTGCCGGTTTTTGAATGGAAGAGGAGAGGAGCAGCGCTGGTTTTGGATTAGAACGGGAGAGGAGCGATGCTGGTTTTGGACTAGAACGGGAGAGGAGGGGCTGTGGTTATGAAATAGAAGAGGAGAGGAGCGGCGCTGCATTTAGATTGGAACAGGAGAGGAGCGGCGGTGGTTTAAGAGGAGAAGATAATTAAATCACCACATATTAGTCCCATTTTTATTAGTCCCGTCATAATTAAATCACCACATATTACACTGATTCCACTTCTCGTTGTGTACGCTGATTGGGAGAAATAAATACCCAGCCGTAGCATGCACTAGGGATGTGCGCGTGAGACTTGTATGCGGCTGCATGCGGAGGGAGGCGAGACGATTCAATTAATTCATGCCGCTCCTACTCGTCCCCGCACGTCCTTCAATACTACAACGGTTCGCCCCTTGTCCTCCGGTCCATTCACATTACGACAGTTCCACTAATCCTAACCCTCCTCCCAAATCCATGGCGTCCCAAATCTCCACGATCGGCGGTAAGAACAAGGTTAGAACCATCACCGGCGATGAGTTCGACGTCATCTACACCCGTTCTTCCGCGACGGTGAAAGGATGCATTTCTCGCTTCAGATGCATGTTTGAAGACTCAGATGATGAGTGGGTCGCTGGGCTAGATGTTGAGTACACCACAGTCCTGCGACCAGAGAAGGATCTAAAGGACGAAGAGAGGAAGAAGCCCGTCGTGATCCAGGTTTGCGTGCATGACTTATGCTTGGTCTACCACATATGCCATGCCGACGTTGAGTGCCAGGATTTTAAGGACTTCCTCGAGAGCAACCTAGTCAAATTCGTTACTGTAGACTTTGGTAACGACAAAGAAGTCCTGCGTCGGATAGGCCTCGTTGTAGGCAACACCTTCGACCTCCAGAAGAATCGGCCGGTGTCCTCTCGTCAGCCTTCAATGCTGACCCTGGTAGGAGCCATGGTTCATCCTTCGTACAGTAAACTGGAGAAACCTCCATACACGTTTCATCGTCATGCATGGAAGCGGAATGTACTAGATTTATACCACATCCACTAAGCTGCAATGGATGGCTACCTTTGCTTCAATATCTACAAGGGTTGGATGAAGAGCAACAACCAAGTGTGCGGTTCAAGCAAAGAAGTATCGGCCAAGAGGAAGAGGCACAAGGACAAAGTCGAGGACGTGGATGAGGACTCTGAGTAAGGTGGCAGTGTCGTTGCTCATGGTGGTTCTAATGTAGTGTCTACCGGAACAGTTGCAAAGTTTAATTTCAGGTGTGCTTAATTTAATTTGAGGGGTGTGTTGTGCTGAGCCCCCAGCGGAACTATGTTATGTTTCTTCATGTTACTTTAACTCTTCAGTACGTACACACTAGTATTTCTTACATTTCATCTTTTAGTTGGTATAGTACTACCACTCGTTTATTCACATTATATACATACAATATATATGGCCAACATCATATAGCCAGCAGTTTAGTTGTCAAAGAATTTCAGGGTGCTTAGTTTTGTCAAAGAATTCCAGGATGCTTAGAGGGTGCTTGGATCCAAGGGACTTATTTTAGTCTGACTAAAAATACTCTCTTTAAGAGGCTAAAGTTCCAAGCACCCCTGACTAAAGAGGGGCTAAAACTAGTCTTGGGACTAAAAAAATTTAGTCAGGGGTACCCCTACTAAAATGTGGATTAGTCCTCTCTCTACTCATTTAACTCCTCTCCTTTAACACAGGCGAGTTCTAGATTGGAGGGTTTGGAGGATAATAAATGCTCATTAACTTGATTTTAGCCTTTTTAGTATTTGGATCCAAGCATGGGTGAGGCTAGCATGTTTTAGTCCCACTACTTTTAGTCATGGGACTAAAACGTATCCAAGCACCCTCTTAGTTTTATTTGAGGGGTGGGTTGTGCTGGACACCATTATTGTGACTAGCCTTTTTAATACTACTATATGCATAATTTGGCGACGAGCGCTCTCTATATGTACCACCTTTTTTTAAATTTCAAGTTTTGCTCCATGGCGCAATCCATCGATACTACTGTTGTACAAAAGTATACATTTTTAAAAGGCTAGAGGGCGGGGCAGTCTAGCTTGGTCGGTTTCACGAGAGACGAGGGCCTTTGTGATTTGACGGCTCATTACTGCAGGAAGGTGGGGCCTTGTGATTTGGTTGCTCGAATAAATGCGTCGACGACCTGATCGAGGAGGAGCAAAGAACCGTGCGGTATACTCAAGTTTTCCACTGGAGTAGTACTATGACGGAGGAGCACGAAACACGGCAGCCCAGTGTGAAAGTGCTAGTTATCGACTAGAGGGGGGTGAATAGGCGATTTTTATGAAAGTCTTCAAAACATGGAAGTTTCAAAGATAATCAATAGAAATGAACCTATTAACATGCAGCGGGGAGTAGACTACACGAGGCAAGCCATAGTCAAGTATTCAATGAAGTGAAAGCACAAAGACTAATAGCAGCTAGGCAGTATGGATCAGGATGGAAGATAGTATGAAGCCAATCAGAGCAAGCAGTCACACAGTGAAGATAAATAGATAATGCAAACAGGCAATGACTTCACAAGGACCAACTATAAATAAAGACATGGAGAGGATAGAACTAGTTGCTCATTGAAGACAATGATTTGTTGGACCAGTTCCAGTTGCTGTGACAAATGTACGTCTGGTTAGGGAGGCTGAGATTTAACTCAGAAGACCGTGTCTTCACCTTATTCCCCTTGAGATAAGGACACCCAGTCCTCGCCCAATCACTCTGGTAAGTCTTCAAGGGAGATTTCCAAACCTTCACATACTTCGTTCACCGGCGATCCACAATGACTCTTGGATGCTCAGAACGCGACGCCTAACCGGCTGGAGGATTCACAGTCCTCAAGTGTAACAAGTCTTCAGATCACACAGATAGTAAGACTTCAGTGATGCCTAACACTCTTTGGCTGGGTGTTTAGGGCTTTGTCCTCGCAAGGATTTCTCTCTCAAAGGCTTCGAGGTGGGTTGCTCTCAAACGACAAAAGTTGTGCACTAACTCTGAGCAGCCAACCAATTTATGGTGTAGGGGGTGGGCTATTTATAGCCACTAGGCAACCCGACCTGATTTGTCCGAAATGACCCTGGGTCACTAAGGAACTGACACGTGTTCCAATGGTCAGATTTCAAACACGCGTGGCAACTTTACTTGGGCTACAAGTAAAGCTGACTCATCCAACTCTTGATAAGATTTTCTCTCATTGTCTTCGCTCGAAGACATAGCATTTTGGTTAAGCATCACTTTAGTCACTCTGACTTTGTTCACTAGGACCCCACTTAACAGTACGATGGTTCCTATGACTCAACAAAGAAGACAAGGAAACAACGAAAGAACTAAGTCTTCGCACTCCATGATATGTCTCCAATGTATCTATAATTTTTGATTGCTCCATGCTATATTATCTACTTTTTGAATGTTTATGGGCTTTATTATACACTTTTATATCATTTTTGGGACTAACCTATTAACCCAGAGCCCAGTGCCAGTTTTTGTTTTATACCCTGTTTTAGGGTTTCAAAGAAAAGGAAAAACAAACGGAGTCCAATTGACCTGAAACTTCACAGAACTCATTTTTGGAAGGAAAGAACCCCAGAATACTTGGAGTGCATGTCGGGGGATCTGTGAGGAGGTCACGAGGCAGGGGGCGCGCCCACCCCCTTGGGCGCGCTCTCCACCCTCGTGAGCCCCTCATGGCCTCCCTGACGTACTTCTTTCACCTATATATCTCCATATACCCTAAAAACAGCCGGGAGCACAATAGATCGGAAGTTCCGCCGCCAGAAGCCTCCGTAGCCACCGAAAGCCAATCTAGACCCATTCCGGCACCCTGCCGAAGGGGGCAATCCTATTTCGGTGGCCATCTTCATCATCCAGGTGCTCTCCATGACGAGGAGGGAGTAGTTCTCCCTCGGGCTGAGGGTATGTACCAGTAGCTATGTGTTTGATCTCTCTCTCTCTCTCATGTTCTTGAGGTGATACGATCTTGATGTATCGCGAGCTTTGCTATTATAGTTGGATCTTATGTTTCTCCTCCCCCTCTACTCTCTTGTAATGGATTGAGTTTCCCCTTTTAAGTAATCATCGGATTGAGTCTTTAAAGATTTGAGAACACTTGATGTATGTCTTGTCGTGCGTATCTGTGGTGACAATGGGATACCACGTTATTCACTTGGATGTATGTTTTGGTGATCAACTTGCAGGTTCCGCCCATGAACCTATGCATAGGGGTTGGCACACGTGTTCGTCGTGATTCTCCGGTAGAACTTTGGGGCACTCTTTGAGGTCCTTTGTGTTGGTTGAATAGATGAATCTGAGATTGTGCGATGCATATCGTATAATCATACCCACGGATACTTGAGGTGACATTGGAGTATCTAGGTGACATTAGGGTTTTGGTTGATTTGTGTCGTAAGGTGTTATTCTAGTACGAACTCTAGGGCTGTTTGTGACACTTATAGGTATAGCCCAACGGATTGATTGGAAAGAATAACTTTGAGGTGGTTTCATACCCTACCACAATCTCTTTGTTCGTTCTCCGCTATTAGTGACTTTGGAGTGACTCTTTGTTGCATGTTGAGGGATAGTTATGCGATCCAATTATGTTAGTATTGTTCAGGGAACTTACACTAGCGAAAGTATGAACCCTAGGACTTGTTTCAATGCATTGCAATACCATTTACGCTCACTTTTACCATTAGTTACCTTGCTGTTTTTATAATTTCAGATTACAAATACCTTTATCTACCATCCATATTGCACTTGTATCACCATCTCTTCGCCGAACTAGTGCGCCTATACAATTTACCATTGTATTGGGTGTGTTGGGGACACAAGAGACTCTTTCTTATTTGGTTCCAGGGTTGCTTGAGAGAGACCATCTTCATCCTACGCCTCCTACGGATTGATAAACCTTAGGTCATCCACTTGAGGGAAATTTGCTATTCTCCTACAAACCTCTGCACTTGGAGGCCCAACAACGTCTACAAGAAGAAGGTTGTGTAGTAGACATCAAGCTCTTTTCTGGCGCCGTTGCCGGGGAGGTGAGTGCTTGAAGGTATATCTTTAGATCTTGCAATCGAGTCTTTTAGTTTCTTGTTTTATCACTAGTTTAGTTTATAAAAGAAAACTATAAAAAATGGAATTGAGTTTGTCTCATACGCTTCACCTTTTTAATATCTTTCGTGAGTATGATGGAAAGGATAATTGTGCTCAAGTGCTAGAAGAAGAAATCTATAAAATGTTTTTGATGGACTATGGAATAAGGAGTGGCAAGAGCCTAATATTGGGGGTGCCCAAGGCACCCCAAGGTAATATTCAAGGACAACCAAGAGCCTAAGCTTGGGGATGCCCCGGAAGGCATCCCCTCTTTCGTCTCCGTTCATCGGTAACTTTACTTGGAGCTATATTTTTATTCACCACATGATATGTGTTTTGCTTCGAGCGTCAATTTATTTTGTTAGGATTTGCTTGCTGTTATCTAGAACAATGTTTTGCATCTTTTATTCCAATAAAAGTGGCATTGATAGTCTTTACTATGCCTATTTTAGAAGTCCACATGTTGCTGTTTGAAAACAGAAAGTTTACCTCTGTTGCAATAATTCCCTAGAAAAGTAAGAATGTCATAAAATGTTGAAACCTTTTGAATATTAAGCTCTGATAAATTTACTACAGTGGGAATTTTCTTTCATAATTTTTGGAGCTAGGGAAGTATGGATGTTGCAGCATTCTTTACAGACTATCCTGTTTAGGCAGATTGCTGTTATGTTTGCATTGTTTGCATATGTTTGCTTCTTTAATGATTCTATTTGAGGATAGGACTATTAAATATGCAGAGGCATTTAGTATGCAATGTTGAATAATAATTTTAATGATTTGCTAAAGTAGAGTATGATAAGGTTTTTGCAATGGTTTATACTAACTTATCTCACGAGTCCTTGTTGAGTTTTGTGTGGATGAAGCTTTTGAGATTTAGGGAGACTATGATATGAGAGGAATTAAGGAGACACAAAAGCTCAAGCTTGGGGATGCCCAAGGCATCCCAAGATAATATTTCAAGAAGTCTCAAGCATCTAAGCTTGGGGATGCCCCGGTTGGCATCCCACCTTTCTTCTTCAACAACTATCGGTTAGTTTTGGTTGATCCTAAGTTTTTGCTTCTTCACATGATGTTTGCTATTCCTAGATGTCATTTTATTTAGTTTTGCTTGCTTTTTGAATAAAGTATCAATATCTGAAATTATTAAATGTTAGAGAGTCTTCACATAGTTGCATAATTATTCGACTACTCATTGATCATCACTTATATCTTTTGGAGTAGTTTGTCATTTGCTCTAGTGCTTCACTTATATCTTTTAGAGCATGGTGGTAGTTTTATTTTGCAGAAATAGATGAACTCTCATGCTTCGCTTAGATTATTTTGAGAGTCTTAATAGCATGGTAATTTGCTTATAATCCTAATATGCTAGGTATTCAAGATTAGTAAAATTTTCGTATGAGTATTTTGAATACTAAGAGAAGTTTGATGCTTGATGATTGTTTTGAGATATGGAGGTAATAATATCAAAGTCATGCTAGTTGAGTAGTTATGAAATTGAGAAATGCTTGTGTTGAAGTTTGCAAGTCCCATAGCATGCACGTATGGTAAACGTTATGTAACAAATTTGAAACATGAGGTGTTGTTTGATTGTCTTCCTTACGAGTAGCGCTCGGGGACGAGCGATGGTCTTTTCCTACCAATCTATCCCCCTAGGAGCAGGCGCGTAGTGCTGAGGTTTTTGATGACTTGTAGATTTTTGCAATAAGTATGTGAGTTCTTTATGACTAATGTTGAGTCCATGGATTATACGCACTCTCACCCTTCCATCCTTGCTAGCCGCTTCGGTACCGTGCATTGCCCTTTCTCACATTGAGAGTTGGCGCAAACTTCGCCGGTGCATCCAAATCCCGTGATATGATACGCTCTTTCACACATAAACCTCCTTATATCTTCCTCAAAGCAGCCACCATACCTACCTATTATGGCATTTCCATAGCCATTCCGAGATATATTGAAATGGAACTTTCCATCATGACACATTCATCATTGTCATATTGCTTAGCATGATCATGTAGTTGACATAGTATTTGTGGCAAAGCCACCGTTCATAATTCTTTCATACATGTCACTCTTGGTTCATTGCATATCCTGGTACACCGCCGGAGGCATTCATATAAAGTCATATTTGTTCTAGTATCGAGTTGTAATCATTGAGTTGTAAATAAATAGAAGTGTGATGATCATCATTATTAGAGCATTGTCCCAAGTGAGGAATAAAAAAAAAAGAGAAAGGCCATAAAAAAGAGAAGGCCCAAAAAAATGAGAGAAAAAAAGAGAAGGGACAATGTTACTATCCTTTTACCACACTTGTGCTTGAAAGTAGAACCATGATCTTCATAGTAGAGAGTCTCTCATGTTTTCACTTTCATATACTAGTGGGAATTTTTCATTATAGAACTTGGCTTGTATATTCCAACAATGGGCCTCCTCAAGTGCCCTAGGTCTTCGTGAGCAAGCAAGTTGGATGCACACCCACTAGTTTCTTTTGTTGAGCTTTCATACATTTATAGCTCTAGTGCATCTGTTGCATGGCAATCCCTACTCCTTGCATTAACATCAATCGGTGGGCATCTCCATAGCCCATTGATTAGCCTCGTTGATGTGAGACTTTCTCCGTTTTGTCTTCTCCATGTAACCCCCTCATTATTTTATTCCAGCCATAGTGCTATATCCATGGCTCGCGATAATGTATTGCATGAAAGTTTATAGGTTTGAGATTACTAAAGTATGAAACAATAGCTTGGCTTGTCATCGGGGTTGTGCATGATGAGAGCATTCTTGTGTGACGAAAATGAAACATCACTAAACTATATGATTTTGTAGGGATGAACTTTCTTTGGCCATGTTATTTTGAGAAGACATAATTGCTTAGTTAGTATGCTTGAAGTATTATCATTTTTATGTCAATATGAACTTTTGTCTTGAATCTTTCGGATCTGAATATTCATGCCACAATTAAGAAGAATTACATTGAAATTATGCTAACTAGCATTCCACATCAAAATTTCCTTCTTTTATCATTTACCTACTCGAGGACGAGCAGGAATTAAGATTGGGGATGTTGATACGTCTCCAACGTATCTATAATTTTTGATTGCTCCATGCTATATTATCTACTGTTTTGAATGTTTATGGGCTTTATTATACACTTTTATATCATTTTTGGGACTAACCTATTAACCCAGAGCCCAGTGCTAGTTTCTGTTTTTTACCCTGTTTTAGGGTTTCGAAGAAAAGGAAAATGAAACGGAGTCCAATTGACCTGAAACTTCACGAAACTCATTTTTGGAAGGAAAGAAGCCCAGAAGACTTGGAGTGCACGTCGGGGGATCTGCGAGGAGGTCACGAGGCAGGGGGCGCGCCCACCCCCCTGGGCGCGCCCTCCACCCTCGTGAGCCCCTCGTGCCCCCCTGACGTACTTCTTCCGCCTATATATCTCCATATACCCTAAAAACATCCGGGAGCACAATAGATCGGGAGTTCTGCTGCCAGAAGCCTCCGTAGCCACCGAAAGCCAATCTAGACCCGTTTCGGCACCCTGCCGGAGGGGGCAATCCTTCTCCGGTGGCCATCTTCATCATCCAGGTGCTCTCCATGACGAGGAGGGAGTAGTTCTCCCTCGGGGCTGAGGGTATGTACGAGTAGCTATGTGTTTGATCTCTCTCTCTCTCTCGTGTTCTTGAGGTGATACGATCTTGATGTATCATGAGCTTTGCTATTGTAGTTGGATCTTATGTTTCTCCTCCCCCTCTACTCTCTTGTAATGGATTGAGTTTCCCCTTTGAAGTAATCTTATCGGATTGAGTCTATAAAGATTTGAGAACACTTGATGTATGTCTTACCATGCGTATCTATGGTGACAATGGGATACCACGTGATTCACTTGATGTATGTTTTGGTGATCAACTTGCGGGTTCCGCCCATGAACCTATGCATAGGGGTTGGCACACGTTTTCGTCGTGATTCTCCGGTAGAATTTTGGGGCACTCTTTGCGGTACTTTGTGTTGGTTGAATAGATGAATCTGAGATTGTGTGATGCATATCGTATAATCATACCCACGGATACTTGAAGTGACATTGGAGTATCTAGGTGACATTAGGGTTTTGGTTGATTTGTGTCTTAAGGTGTTATTCTAGTACGAACTCTAGGGCTATTTTTGACACTTATAGGAATAGCCCAACGGATTGATTGGAAAGAATAACTTTGAGGTGGTTTCGTACCCTACCATAATCTCTTCGTTCGTTCTCCACTATTAGTGACTTTGGAGTGACTCTTTGTTGCATGTTGAGGGATAGTTATGTGATCCAATTATGTTAGTATTGTTGAGGGAACTTACACTAGTGAAAGTATGAACCCTATGCCTTGTTTCAACGCATTGCAATACCGTTTACGCTCACTTTTACCATTAGTTACCTTGCTGTTTTTATAATTTCAGATTACAAATACCTTTATCTACCATCCATATTGCACTTGTATCACCATCTTTTCGCTGAACTAGTGCACCTATACAATTTACCATTGTATTGGGTGTGTTGGGGACACAAGAGACTCTTTTCGCCGAACTAGTGCGCCTATACAATTTGCCATTGTATTGGGTGTGTTGGGGACACAAGAGACTCTTTGTTATTTAGGCCCGATTTATACCATAAAGACCGAATACCTTAGGGAGTGTTCGGCGTCGGGAGTTTGGCCTTATATGCATCAGCTCCGAATCATTGTCTTTGGTCAAATGTTGGGTTTGCCCGGCTCCTGTGTTTTGGTGCCTTACGTTCCGCTTTATCGGCTAAGGCAGCACCAGGAGAACTACTGTGATTGTGCCCTGGTTCATCCGGACGAGCACCTCAGTAGAGAAAGTCGAAAACTAACTGTCATGATATAGCGTGAGAGTGGTCAACCACTCGATGACCCATTGGAATGCTAGAATTCCTCCGCCTTAACGAAGGGCCGTTTTCCAGCCAGGCATATACGCACCCCGAGATCGGGAGAGTGCGGAGCCACCAGGGGCTATCTAGTAGCCCCACTATCAAACTCCTATGGCTAAGTTAAAGTGTTAAAGCATTATAGTCCGGTTGCCTCGTTCTCTGCGCTATCACCTCCTTAATAGGATCAAGATGTTGGGTTAAGTGTGAACACGCATTTTTTGCGAGCACCTCCGCATTATATGCGTGGGGTTTGAAGCCGACGACTGCAATCTTTTAGGTTATATACATATATACGCAAACGGCCGCACAGGAGGCATCACATTACTTTCCGTTAAAAGTATAAATACAACCTTACTATATTTTATAAAAACATTGTGCTTACAATGGGAATACATGTCATTCAAACATAATATTCTTCGAGCACTGGGACTCTATCAAACGAGCACCCTCAAGAACCTCTTCAAAATAGTGCTCGGCAGCTACTCGGCCTATGGCCGAACCTTGCGCCGCAACAGTTGTAGCATCCATCTCCGCCCAGTATGCCTTGACATGGGAAAAGGCCATCCGTGAGCCTTCTATGCACGCCGACTGCTTCATCGCGTTGATGCACGGCACCGCACCAAGGAACTGCTGCACTCAGCTGAATTTGCTGTTCGGCTTCGGCTTCTCCGGCCACAAATGATCTACAACAGACCTCATGGCGAGTCCGGACAACCTATTAAGTTCAGCCCATTCGGCTAGCTGATCAGTCAAGGGAAGTGGACGCTCTAGAACGTTGAATTGCGACCAGAATAGCTTGTCCACTTCACGATCTGATTGATCTTGGAAGTATTCGACCGCATCGACAGCGCTCGCCGCCAAGTCCATATATGCGTCTGCCAAACTCCACAGCCGATCCAGAGGGGCATACCACGGATCTCTGAACTTCCTCCGTAGCAGAAAGGGCTTCCCAGCCGCAATATCCCCGGCTTCGTGCAGCTCCTCCTTCTTTGCCCTCATAGCAGAGCGACTATCTTTGGTCGCCATAGTGGCCTTCTCAAGGTCCGCTGCCTTCACTCGGTTCTCTTCTTCAAGGAACTGGCAATGGTCGGTAGTGCCTTTTAATTCTATGGCCATCTTGGCCATCTTTTCTTTGCTTTCGCAATGGGCGGCCTTCTCGGCTCTTAACTCTTCCGCCGCCTTCAAAGAAGCCGCATTACTAACCCTCCCTTGTTCCTTGGCTCGGGCGAGTTCCGCTCGAAGGGTCTCCACGGTGGCAGCTCCTCCTGCAGTCACAACATATTAAAGATATTGGCATCATGCCGCTCTTATTGTGTGACATTCACCAGAAAACATTACTTACCCTGTGATTCGTCAAGCCGCGTGTTAACAAGCTCGATGTCGGCGTCTGCCGCATCCAGTTGCCGTTTTAATTCGGCAAACTCACTAGTCCGGCTAGCCACCGGAGCTTCCACCACATGCACATAAAGGCAGTCTGGTTAATGCCTAGGACTATGATCCTCTGTTCGCCGCCATTCCCGACGACAACCAGAATCTCAGGGGCTACTATCTACACAGGCACACCTAACAGGTGCGGTACTATCACATATTATCTCACGTACCTCAAAGCCTGTCAGTAGACTCATAAAGGCTTCATGTAATCCGCTTTCGGCGGATGAAATTATTTCCATCACCGTACCCATCAGCGTACGGTGTTCTTCTGAGATGGCCGCTCGCCCCAACAGCTCACTCAGAATGTCCGACCGCATACCAGACGGTGCCGGACTCTTTTGTTTGCTCTCTTCGAGAGCCGGACGCTGGGGACTTTGGGGGTCTATGGGATTATCTTCTGGCCTCACCGGATCCGGAGAGGCCCTCCGTGACGACACTTCAGAGTCGCCCGCTTCTTGAGTTGAGGAGTCCGGGGGAGGCATTCGCTTTCCATCATCTCCGGAAGAAGATCCCCCGAAGACGAGCTCAGCTGAGATGGGCTAAGACCCGAACTGCAAGATATATGCGGTGGTTTATTTTCTCAGAAGAAAGATAGTATACCTTCACTATTAAATCATTTTTTGGATCACTTACGACTCATTGGAGTAAGGATCCCCCCGTGGACTTTGTGCGGCAAGAGAACCCCCCGAGGCAGGACCCTCTATTGGAGACTTCTTCTCTCGTTTAGAGGCCTTGGCTTCCGGATCCTCGGAAGAAGTCCTCTTCCTCCCCCGATTATCCTCCTTTAAGGAGGCGCTCATTCCCTCGGTTGGAACTGGCAGCGATGGGGGCCCGCTTCCGCCCATATTATTCCCCCATGTATCCTCCTTCGAGGGCTCCGGGCAAGGTGCGAGCTCGAGCATCTTTTCCAATACTGGATTTTCCAAACCCTCAGGGAGGGGGCCGAACACCGAATCATCTTCGGCTTTGTTAGCCAGTCCTGGTCAAAGAGTGATCTCTCAGAAATAACTTCATGATGAATAAAGGACAGTGTGTTCGGCTAGAGGATTTCTTACTTGTTCGGCGGCGCGGTTACTGCTCAGGCCCATGTCCTCACTAGCATCCGGACACTCTATTTGAGGTCCGAAGAATGACTTGTACATCTCCTCGTGCGTCAGGCCGAGGAAACTTTGAATGGCACACGGTCCTTCTGGGTTGAACTCCCACAAGCGAAGGGGCCGGCGTTTGCAAGGCTGGACTTGATGAGCTAGCATAACTTGTATTACCGCTACCAAATTAAAATCTCCCTCGAAGAGATCTCGAATGTGGCTTTGCAGTATAGGCACGTCCTTGGCTGGACCCCAGCTCAGACCTCTGCTAATCCATGACATTAGTCGTGGTGGGGGGCCCGAGCGGAAAGCGGGGGCAGCCACCCACTTGGCACTTCTGGGAGCAGTGATGTAAAACCACTCCCGTTGCCATAATTCGGACACCTCTAGAAAGGAACCTTTCCACTAGGGAGCCCCTGCCATCTTGCCTATTGATGCACCTCCACACGTTGCATGTTGCCCCTCGATCATCTTCGGATTCACTTCAAAGGTCTTGAGCCACAGGCCGAAGTGAGGGGTAATGCGGAGGAAGGCCTCACACAGGATAATAAATGTCGAGATGTGGAGAAAGGAGTCCGGAGCTAGATCGTGGAAATCTAGCCCGTAATAGAACATCAAACCCCTGACGAAGGGATCCAGAGTGAGGCCTAGGCCTCGGAGGAAGTGGGAGACGAACACGACGTTCTCGTTGGGTTCGGGAGTAGGGACGACCTGCCCTCGAGCAGGAAGCCGATGCAAAACCTCGGCGGTCAGATATCTGGCCTCTCTCAACTTCTTGATGTCCTCTTTCGTCACGGAGAAGGGCATTCATCGGCCTTGAAGGCTGTCCGGACATGATTGAAGATCCGGAGTACCTAAACTAGGCTTTGGGTGTTGGAACTTGAGGCAGGGGAAGGGTTTGATTGAGCACGAGAGGGAAAAAGCGAAAACCTTGTCCCTTTATAAAGAGGGTGAATATCAAGCATCCTCTCCGTAGCCGTTTAGGACTTGCCTATAATCTAGGAGTCCTAGACACGGTTGGGTTACCCACGACCGCATTAATGAGAATCCCGTAATTGGGGGAACACGATCTCTTCTTTGACAAGACATGTCAAGAAACCGCCTCGCGTTATATGTGGAGCTGGTTGAAGAAAAATAGTTCGAATTATCACCAGTCCATGACATAACGTCATGCTGCCAAAACAAGTCAGCAAATTGGATTTGCGAAAATATTATTCTCTCTAGGGTGGTATGTGGAACTTATTTTGCAGGGTCGGACACTATCCTCGTATTCAAATTCTTCTGTGATGTATTCCAAGAAGGAACCCACCTTGCAATGCCGAAGACAATACTGCGCGCCGGACTCATCGTCATTGAAGCCTGGTTCAGGGGCTACTGAGGGAGTCCTGGATTAGGGGGTCTCCGGACAGCCGGACTATCTCCATTGGCCGGACTGTTAGACTATGAAGATACAAGATTGAAGACTTCGTCTCGTGTCCGTATGGGACTCTATTTGGCATGGAAGGCAAGCTAGGCAATACGGATATGGATATCTCCTCCCTTGTAACCGACCTTGTGTAACCCTAACCCTCTCCGGTGTCTATATAAACCGAAGGGTTTTAGTCCGTAGGACAACAATCACAACATACAATCATACCATAGGCTAGCTTCTAGGGTTTAGCCTCTCTGATCTCATGGTAGATCTACTCTTGTACTACCCATATCATCAATATTAATCAAGCAGTACGTAGGGTTTTACCTCCATCAAGAGGGCCCGAACCTGGGTAAAACATCGTATCCCCTGCCTCCTGTTACCATCCGGCCTAGACGCACAGTTCGGGACCCCCTACCCGAGATCCGCCGGTTTTGACACCAACAGAACTCATTCTTTATTTATAGTGGTGTTAAACCAACTGTATTCCAACTTTTCTATGGTTCATAAACTCTATTACTAGCCATAGATTCATCAAAATAAGCAAACAACACCCGAAAAACAGAATCTGTCAAAAACAGAACATTCCGCAGTAATTTGTAGGTTTCGTATACTTCTGGCACCCCAAAAATTCTAAAATAAATTTCTAGACGTGTGTAATTTATCTATTAATCATCTTCAAAAAGAATTAACTAAATATCAGTCTCCATTAAAAAATGTCAGCAAATCTCGTGAGCGCTAATGTTTCTGTGTTTTACAGCAAGATCGCAAAGACTTTACCCAAGTCTTCCCAAAGGTTCTACTTGGCACAAACACTAATTAAAAGCATAAAACCACATCTAAACAGAGGATAGATGAATTGTTTATTTCTAAACAGGAGCAAAAATCAAAGAACAAAAATAAAATTGGGTTGCCTCCCAACAAGCGCTATCGTTTAACGCCCCTAGCTAGGCATGATGATTTCAATGATGCTCACATAAAGGATAAGAATTGAAACATAAAGAGAACATCATGAAGAATATTACTATCACATTTAAGCCTAACCAACTTCCTATTAATAGGGAGTTTTTGAGCAAACAAGTTGTGGGAACAAGAATCAGCTAGCATAGGAAGGCAAAACAAGCATAACTTTAAAACTTTAAGCACATAGAGAGGAAACTTGATATTATTGCAATTCCTACAAGCATATGTTCCTACCTCATAATAATTTTCAGTATAATCATGAATGAATTCAACAATATAACTATCACATAAAGCATTCTTTTCATGATCTACAAGCATAGAAATTTTATTACTCTCCACATAAGCAAAATTCTTCTCACTCGGAATAGTGGGAGTATCATAAGAAACTCGAATACTATAAATTGTTTCCATATTAAAGGAGTAATGTTAAGAAAAATGGTAATCATAATCATGACAAGTTTTATAAATATAATAATCATTACTTTTTATAGCATAAGTATCATCACAATAATCATCATAAGTGGCAACTTTGTTCTCATCATAATCAATTGAAACCTCTTCCAGGATAGTGGAATCATTACTAAATAAAGTCATGACCTATCCAAATCCACTTTCATAAATATAATCATCATAAGTAGGAGGCATGCTATCATCATAACAAATTTGCATATCAAAACTTGGGAGGCTAGAAATATCATCTTCATTAAACATAGCATCCCCAAGCTTGGGACAAACATTAATTGCAGCAAATATATTCTCAAACATGTCATTCTCATCAAACATAGCATCCCCTAGCTTGGGCCTTTTCATATCATAAGCATAATCACTCTCATCATTAATAGTATGGATAGCACCAATAGTATAGCAATTATTGTCATCACAATGAGTAATAGGGGCAACATCATTTGGGAGGGATACCTTTTCACCTTTAATTCTCTGTCTTTTATTTTTCTTCTTCACACTATGTGTGGGTTCAATCCTATTTTTGGAGCTCCTTATTGATGAGAGTGGTTGAATAGAAGGCTCCTCCTCGTTACCTGATTCATCATAAGAAATAATAGGAGGATATTGGGAAGCCTCTTCCCTTTCATTAGTATTCTCTTCATCCTCTATTTGTTTTATTTTCTTTATGTAATTGGAAATATAAGGATTTTAAATGCAATTCACCGCACAATACATAAAAATTTCTTCTAGATCAATATCGAGGAATCTATCAAGATTAAATTTTGGAATACCCTCAGTTATACGTTTCATTTCTTCATACCCCAAAAGAGGACTAAGCTCTTTATGATGCTCAAGGGTAATCAAGTTATCACAATTTTTGGACACGATTTGATGATGAAACAAATAGCATTAGAGCTTTAAATGACCTTTTTCATTGCAAAGTTCACAAGGATGGCGATAAATATTGAATCTTTCAGCACAATCATCATGCCTTTCTTGCAACCATTTAGTTTCCAAATACTTATGCCTCTTGCAAAATCTATCTTCCCTATTCGGTGTGTACTTGCAAACTCTATGCACTCCACAAAAATTGACATGCTTATAAGAGACATTTTCATTATGACTAGTGCAATCATCATTAGTACTATGGATATTCAAGGAGTTCATACTAACAACATTGCAATCATTCTCATTATTCAAAGATTTAGTGCCTAACATTTTATAGACTTCTTCTTCTAGCACTTGAGCACAATTTTCCTTTCCATCATTCTCATGAAAAAATATTAAAAAGATGAAGCATATGAGGCAAACTCAATTCCATTTTTTGTAATTTTCTTTTATAAACTAAACTAGTGATAAAACAAGAAACTAAAAGATTCGATTGCAAGATCTAAAGATATACCTTCAAGCACTCACCTCCCCAGTAACGGCGCCAGAAAAGAGCTTGATGTCTACTACACAACCTTCTTCTTGTAGACGTTGTTGGGCCTCCAAGTGCAGAGGTTTGTAGGACAGTAGCAAATTTCCCTCAAGTGGATGACCTAAGGTTTATCAATACGTGGGAGGCGTAGGATGTAGATGGTCTCTCTCAAGCAACCCTGCAACCAAATAACAAAGAGTCTCTTGTGTCCCCAACACACCCAATACACTACAAAAAAAGACACATCCGTGACATTTTGGGCCGAACGAATTTTTTTTCTGTCATACATATGACACTTCTATGACGATAATTGTGACAAAACCCGGTATCATCATAGATGTGGTAGGCTCCTACTTCTATGACAAAAAATCGTGACAGAAAATGGGATTTTCATCCTGGGCGGGCCGGAGACGCAGGTGCGTGACATTCTTTGGGCCGTCCATGACGGGAAAAAACCGTGGTAGAAGCCAGGGGGAGGAAAATTTTGGGGAGTTCCCGGTTACGGTGGGAGGTCGGGGGCCGAGCGATGTGCATTTCTCTCGTACACGTACGCGCGTGTGTGCGAGGCGTTGGCTCTAACTGAACCCGAGCAAGGCATTGGGCTCTAACTGAACCCGAGCGACTGCACTGCAGGCTACACGTTACTGAACCCGAGCGATCGATCGATGGCTGTTAACTGAACCCGATCGAGTGATTCCTTCGCTACTGCTGCTAACTGAAGCCGATCGATTGGATGAACAGTGAGCTTTGCGGGGGGGAGGGGGGTTGGATGAACAGTGAGCGGTGGTGTTGCCTCTGGATGAACAGGACCCCGTGGTGTGGAGGGCTAGATGAACAGTAGATGGTGGAGGGGTGGTTGAACAGGCCCCCGTGGTGTGGAGGGCTGGATGAATAGTAGACGATGGAGGGGTGCCTGTGGAGGGGTGGTTGAACAGTAGCCGGTGGAGTAGCGCGTGGTGGAGGCTGGATAAACAGGAGCCCGTGGAGGCTGGAGGAGGTCGACGGTAGCCCGTGGAGGCTGGAGGAGGTCGACGGTGAAGATGAACAGTATCTCGTGGAGTCCCGTTTTGCGGTACGCCACACCCCTCCCGATGAATAGGACCCCCGTTTTGACCGTAGGAGGTCCGTTTCGATCATTTTGCGGTACGCCACACCCCTCCCGATCAACAGGACCCCCGTTTCGACCGTAGGAGGTCCGTTTCGTCCGTTTTGCGGTACGCCACACCCCTCCTAATCAACAGGACCCCCGTTTCGACCATAGGAGGTCTGTTTCCTCTATTTTGCGGTACGCCACACCCCTCCCGATCAACAGGACCCTATTCCGAACGCAGGAGGTCTGTTTCCTTCGTTTTGCGGTATGCCAGGCCTCGTTTCCATCGCATATTCCGTCCAAGCCCTCCCGATGAACACGACCACGCATTCCGTTCCGACCCAGCCGGTTGGCTCCCACGCGTTCTGTTGCCTCCCGATGAACACGACACATTCCGTTGCCTCCCCATGAACACGACGCATTCCGTTGCCGCCCCATGAACACGACGACGACGTTGTTTCTCCGTTCCGACCCAGCCATGTACACGAGCCTGGCCGTACGTATGCGCGAGTAGGCGTTCGACACCCCGCCCGTATGTACACATATGTGGCCGTATTTTCTTTCTTGCACCCTGGCCGCTGTACGTACGTGTACATGCTACATGCGCGCCTCTACTACGACACGTACACGCCTCTACTACGACACGTGCGCGCCTCTACATCCACCAGTATATATGTACGTACACATTCGCGACAAAGATGACAATGCTACGTACGCTTCGACCAGGTGGGTCCTGACTGTCAGGCACTTCCTTGCGTGCGAAGATGTACCTGGTGGGTCCCAGCAGTCAGGGGGGTGAATCATTTTTTTTGCCCGGACGCACTTCCTTGCATGCGAAGATGTAGCTGGTGGGTCCCAGCAGTCAGGGGGCGAATCATTTTTTTTGCCCGGAAACACTTCCTTGCGTGCGAAGATGTAGCTGGTGGGTCCGAGCAGTCAGGGGGAAATGTTTTTTCGCGAAATATGGTGGCCCATCCGGTGGGTCCCCGCTGTCAGGTGGAGGAATCATTATTTTGCGCGTACTAAGGAGGCACTTCCTTGCTGCGGCCGTGGACCCAGCTGTCAGCCTCTCCACGTACAGTCCACGTCCGATGGAAGTCGTTCCTTGACCACGTTGACCACGCCGCACCGAGATCACCACGGCGGTGGACGACGGCGAGGACTAGGAAGGGGACGACTCGGAGCCAGAGAAGACACAGAAGTGGATGCCCACGCAAAGAGGAGTACGAGGATTCACTGGTTCGGCTGCGGTGTGAGGCTGCTGTCGCCGCAGAATAACAGGGTTGTGGGTGAGTAGAGGGTTGGCATGGCCAGCGGTGGGAGTAGTAGGGGGCGGTGAGGCCTCCACGGAATCACGGCCGGCCACGGGAGGCAGGAGCACGCGGCACGACCGGTGCTGGTTTGGGCGGCTGGATCAAGAAGACCAGAGGTTGAAGAAGCACTACGACCGTTGGATGAACATCGTACGGTAACAAGAGCTAGAATCGTTCATATTGACTAAGTTGACAAAGCCCTCCGTCCCCGTCAACTTGGTAGGCCCACAAGTCAGCCTCCCACTATGTTGGGTTCCAGCTGGCAGGGGGAATATTCATTTTTTGTGTGTGATAAGCAGGCACTTCCTTGCGTGCGAAGATAGCTGATGGGTCTGACATGGCAGCGAGGGGCACGTTATTTTCGCGAAATACAGGGGCCCTTCCGGTGGGTCCCAGATGTCAGGTGGAGGAATCATTATTTTGCACATAATAAGGAGGCATTTCCTTGTGTGCGGCCGTGGACCCAGTTGTCAGCCTCTCCACGCACAGTCTACTTCCGATGGTGTCATTCGTTGACCACATTGACCATGCTGCGCCGAGCGCATCCAAGGTGGTGGACGACAGCAAGGCCCCGGACAGCAACGAGCCGGAGATGGGAAGACGCGGGAGTAGAGTCGTAGACGGAGAGGTGTACGAGGGTTAGCTGGTTCTAGTGTGGTGTGGTTCGACAGTCGGTGGAGAAGAACAGGAGGTGTGGAGGGGTGGAGGAATGGCCTGGCCAATGGTGGAGTAGCGCTTCATAGCGAAGCGTGCTAAGCAGAGCTGCTAGCAGCAGGAGGCGGGAGGTGGTCCCGGCGGCGCTGGAGGAAGATGACGAGAGATTGAAGATGGATGCCGGTCGTTGGATGTAAATCCAACGTCTAACATGTCAGAATCATTTGTTGACTAAATTGACAATGACTTGTGTTGGCTTCGACCTATTGGCCCACATTTCAGCCTCCAAAAATGTGGCACGTATTCAACCCATTTTTCAGAATTTACAGTCTTTTTTTGCACGGTAGAATTTACGGTCAATTTGATCTTTTTTTTGAATTACAACCATTAGCTGGGCTGGGTGAACAAATAATGTAGCGTCCATGCGGCCCATTTATTTTATTTCCTAAAAAATTACAGGCCATTTGCACTTTCTCGAAATACACGATTTTGCTGGGTTGATTCTAGTTATAATGTTGGGTTGGGCCAGCAATGTTATCAAAAAATACAAAGGGGCTGAGCATTTTGTTATAAATATATTTCAATAATAAGTGATATTATTACATTCGTCATTAAATCTTACCAAGCTTTTATACACAATCACTAGGATTTTCGTGCCAAAACAATCCAGAATTTTATTTGTTAAGAAATTATTTTTATAAGTTAATAAGATGTGGGATATTGTTTTCTTACATATGTAAGTATCTGTTAAATATATGATGACAATAAAAATAATATATAATAACATATAAAATAGTTTAAATATATATAATATAGTTAGAAGGGAAACATAAGTTGGACCTGGCGTTCCTATTCTTATATAGAAGAATAGAACAGACCTCTGCGTTTTCTTCAAAAAAAATACATAAATTGGGCCGCCAAAAATAAAACCTCGGATGGGAGGTCCATAGGCCAGTCGATACATGACGGCCCTAAGAAAATACAAACAGGCCTATGGACCTGCCATCCGAGGTCGTGGGCTGAGCATGTTAAAAATGAAAGCCTAGACGGGGCAGCCTAAAACCACGTCCAACACTTGCCAAAACTTCGTCCCTTTGTTTTCTCTGTGTTGAGCACACTCGACATTGTGTGGGCATTTTGACTGTGCATCATATCAAGATGTGCTATGCATGAATGTTGATCAGCATGATGTTAACTGGCTGGTAGTTCCATTTTCGACCATGAATAAAACTTCCAACATTATGTTAACCCTGTTTGAAAAGGTCGTGTTAATATAAATGCTCTGCCTCTTAAAGTTGCAATTTCTTATCTGAAACTGAACTTGCAGTTTCTTATCTAAAACTGAAACCTGCAGTTTCTTCTCTGAAAATCACATTGTCTGCACTTTTATACTCCTATGAAACTACAGTTTTTAAGTGCTAAACATAGATCTCTAGAATTCATAAAATTCTTCATATGCAAAATACTGCAAATCTGAAATTCAAATGACATACATATCTGAAAGTACTCTCAAAATACACAACACAAAACACAATTTACAACCTGCAAATACAGACAACCCTAAGCTCCTCCTGACAATTCACAACCTGCCCGACTATTGGGCTGGGGGGCAGCCACCTCCTATTCCTCGGCAGCAGACAGCCGCACCGTGAGACGATGTGATCGGCGAGGGAGATGATGGCGGGGAAGCATCATCGGGCGAACTGCTTTTCTCCTCTTGCAGTTGGGTTCGGTCGACGAAGACACCACCGGCTCGCTCCGGCGCGACTCCCTCCGGGAGTATCGCCGCCTTTTGGCCATGGATGTCGCCGTCGCCGCTAGTTGGTCCTTGTTGTCAAACCAAGACTGTATCTCCAACATCCTAGCTAGCTTCACAGGGTCGCCGTCTGCGATCTTCACGTATCGGTTGTACTCCTACATCGATCTACTTCTCCACAGCACCTTCACTCACCGGTGTTGGTTTTTGAATGGAAGAGGAGAGGAGCAGCGCTGGTTTTGGATTAGAACGGGAGAGGAACGATGCTGGTTTTGGACTAGAACAGGAGAGGAGGGGTTGTGGTTATGAAATAGAAGAGGAGAGGAGCGGCGCTGCATTTAGATTGGAACAGGAGAGGAGCGGCGGTGGTTTTAAGAGGAGAAGATAATTAAATCACCACATATTAGTCCCATTTTTATTAGTCCCGTCGTAATTAAATCACCACATATTACACTGATTCCACTGCTCGTTGTGTACGCTGATTGGGAGAAATAAATAACCAGCCGTAGCATGCACTAGGGATGTGCGCGTGAGACTTGTATGCGGCTGCATGCAGAGGGAGGCGAGACGATTCAATTAATTCATGCCGCTCCTACTCGTCCCCGCACGTCCTTCAATACTACGGCGGTTCGCTCCTAGTCGTCCCGTCCATTCACATTACGACAGTTCCACTAATCCTAACCCTCCTCCCAAATCCATGGCATCCCAAATCTCCACGATCGGCGGTGAGAACAAGGTTAGAACCATCACCGGTGATGAGTTCAACGTCATCTACACCCGTTCTTCCGCGATGGTGAAAGGATGCATTTCTCGCTTCAGATACATGTTCGAAGACTCAGATGATTAGTGGGTCGCTGGGCTAGATGTTGAGTACACCACAGTCCTGGGACCATAGAAGGATCTAAAGGACGAAGAGAGGAAGAAGCCCGTCGTGATCTAGGTTTGCATGCATGACTTATGCTTGGTCTACCACATATGCCATGCCGACGTTGAGTGCCAGGATTTTAAGGACTTCCTCGAGAGCAACCTAGTCAAATTCGTTACTGTAGACTTTGGTAACGACAAAGAAGTCCTACGTCGGATAGGCCTCGTTGTAGGCAACACCTTCGACCTCCAGAAGAATCGGCTGGTGTCCTCTCGTCAGCCTTCAATGCTGACCCTGGTAGGAGCCATGGTTCATCCTTTGTACAGTAAACTGGAGAAACCTCCATACACGTTTCATCGTCATGCATGGCAGCGGAATGTGCTAGATATAGACCACATCCACTACGCTGCAATGGATGGCTACCTTTGCTTCAATATCTACAAGGGTTGGATGAAGAGCAACAGCCAAGTGTGCGGTTCAAGCAAAGAAGTGTCGTCCAAGAGGAAGAGGCACAAGGACAATGTCAAGGACGTGGATGAGGACTCTGAGTAAGGTGGCAGTGTCGTTGCTCATGGTGGTTCTAATGCAATGTCTACCGGAACAGTTGCAAAGTTTAATTCCAGGTGTGCTTAATTTAATTTGAGGGGTGCGTTGTGCTGAGCCCCCAGCGGAACTATGTTATGTTTCTTCACGTTAATTTAACTCTTCAGTACGTACACACTAGTATTTCTTACATTTCATCTTTTAGTTGGTATAGTACTACCACTTGTTTATTCACATTATATACATACAATATATATGGCCAACATCATATAGCCAGCAGTTTAGTTGTCAAAGAATTTCAGGGTGCTTAGTTTTGTCAAAGAATTCCAGGATGCTTAGCGGGTGCTTGGATCCAAGGGACTTATTTTAGTCTGACTAAAAATAGTCTCTTTAAGAGGCTAAAGTTCCAAGCACCCCTGACTAAAGAGGGGCTAAAACTAGTCTTGGGACTAAAAATTTTTAGTCAGGGGTACCCCTACTAAAATGTGGATTAGTCCTCTCTCTACTCATTTAACTCCTCTCCTTTAACACACGCGAGTTCTGGATTGGAGGGTTTGGAGGATAATAAATGCTCATTAACTTGATTTTAGCCTTTTTAGTATTTGGATCCAAGCATGGGTGAGGCTAGCATGTTTTAGTCCCACTACTTTTAGTCATGGGACTAAAATGTATCCAAGCACCCTCTTAGTTTTATTTGAGGGGTGGGTTGTGCTGGACACCATTATTGTGACTAGCCTTTTTAATAGTACTATATGCATAATTTGGCGACGAGCACTCTCTATATGTACCACCTTTTTTAAAATTTCAAGTTTTGCTCCATGGCGCAATCCATCGATACTACTGTTGTACAAAAGTATACATTTTTAAAGGCTAGAGGGCGAGGCAGTCTAGTTTGGTCGGTTTCACGAGAGATGAGGGCCTTTGTGATTTGACGGCTCATTACTGCTGGAAGGCGGGGTCTTGTGATTTGGCTTCTCGAATAAATGCGTCGACGACCAGATCGAGGAGGAGCAAAGAACCGTGCGGTATACTCAAGTTTTCCACTGGAGTAGTACTATGACGGAGGAGCACGAAACACGGCAGCCCAGTGTGAAAGTGCTAGTTATCGACTAGAGGGGGGTGAATAGGTGATTTTTATGAAAGTCTTCAAAACATGGAAGTTTCAAAGATAATCGATAGAAATGAACCTATTAACATGAAGCCGAGAGTAGACTACATGAGGCAAGCCATAGTCAAGTACTCAATGAAGTGAAAGCACAAAGACTAATAGCAGCTAGGCAGTATGGATCAGGATGGAAGATAGTATGAAGCCAATCAGAGCAAGCAGTCACACAGTGAAGATAAATAGATAATGCAAACAGGCAATGACTTCACAAGGACCAACTATAAATAAATACATGGAGAGGATAGAACTAGTTGCTCATTGAAGACAATGATTTGTTGGACCAGTTCCAGTTGCTGTGACAAATGTACGTCTGGTTAGGGAGGCTGAGATTTAACTCAGAAGACCGTGTCTTCACCTTATTCCCCTTGAGCTAAGGACACCCAGTCCTCGCCCAATCACTCTGGTAAGTCTTCAAGGGAGATATCCAAACCTTCACATACTTCGTTCACCGGCGATCCACAATGACTCTTGGATGCTCAGAACGCGACGCCTAACCGGCTGGAGGATTCACAGTCCTCAAGTGTAACAAGTCTTCCGATCACACAGACAGTAAGACTTCAGTGATGCCTAACACTCTTTGGCTCTGGGTGTTTAGGGCTTTGTCCTCGCAAGGATTTCTCTCTCAAAGGCTTCAAGGTGGGTTGCTCTCAAACGACAAAAGTCGTGCACTAACTCTGAGCAGCCAACCAATTTATGGTGTAGGCGGTGGGCTATTAATAGCCACTAGGCAACCCGACCTGATTTGTCCGAAATGACCCTGGGTCACTAAGGAATTGACACGTGTTCCAATGGTCAGATTTCAAACACGCGTGGCAACTTTACTTGGGCTACAAGTAAAGCTGACTCATCCAAATCTGGATAAGATTTGCTCTCATTGTCTTCGCTCGAAGACATAGGATTTTGGTTAAGCATCACTTTAGTCACTCTGACTTTGTTCACTGGGACCCCACTTAACAGTACGATGGTTCCTATGACTCAACAAAGAAGACAAGGAAACAACGAAAGAACTAAGTCTTCGCACTCCATGATATGTCTCCAATGTATCTATGATTTTTGATTGCTCCATGCTATATTATCTACTTTTTGAATGTTTATGGGCTTTATTATACACTTTTATATCATTTTTGGGACCAACCTGTTAACCTAGAGCCCAGTGCCAGTTTTTGTTTTTTACCCTATTTTAGGGTTTCGAAGAAAAGGAAAAACAAACGAAGTCCAATTGACCTGAAACTTCACAGAACTCATTTTTGGAAGGAAAGAACCCTAGAAGACTTGGAGTGCATGTCGGGGGATCTGTGAGGAGGTCACGAGGCAGGGGGCGCGCCCACCCCCCTGGGCGCGCTCTCCACCCTCGTGAGCCCCTCATGGCCTCCCTGACGTACTTCTTTCACCTATATATCTCCATATACCCTAAAAACATCCGGGAGCACAATAGATCGGGAGTTCCGCCGCCAGAAGCCTCCGTAGCCACCGAAAGCCAATGTAGACCCATTCTGGCACCCTGTCGGAGGGGGCAATCCTATTCCGGTGGCCATCTTCATCATCCAGGTGCTCTCCATGACGAGGAGGGAGTAGTTCTCCCTCGGGCTGAGGGTATGTACCAGTAGCTATGTGTTTGATCTCTCTCTCTCTCTCGTGTTCTTGAGGTGATACGATCTTGATGTATCGCGAGCTTTGCTATTATAGTTGGATCTTATGTTTCTCCTCCCCCTCTACTCTCTTGTAATGGATTGAGTTTCCCCTTTTAAGTAATCATCGGATTGAGTCTTTAAAGATTTGAGAACACTTGATGTATGTCTTGTCGTGCGTATCTGTGGTGACAATGGGATACCACGTGATTCACTTGGATGTATGTTTTGGTGATCAACTTGTGGGTTCCGCCCATGAACCTATGCATAGGGGTTGGCACACGTGTTCGTCGTGATTCTCCGGTAGAACTTTGGGGCACTCTTTGAGGTCCTTTGTGTTGGTTGAATAGATGAATCTGAGATTGTGTGATGCATATCGTATAATCATACCCACGGATACTTGAGGTGACATTGGAGTATCTAGGTGACATTAGGGTTTTGGTTGATTTGTGTCGTAAGGTGTTATTCTAGTATGAACTCTAGGGGTGTTTGTGACACTTATAGGTATAGCCCAACGGATTGATTGGAAAGAATAACTTTGAGGTGGTTTCATACCCTACCATAATCTCTTTGTTCGTTCTCCACTATTAGTGACTTTGGAGTGACTCTTTGTTGCATGTTGAGGGATAGTTATGTGATCCAATTATGTTAGTATTGTTGAGGGAACTTACACTAGCGAAAGTATGAACCCTAGGACTTGTTTCAACGCATTGCAATACCATTTACGCCCACTTTTACCATTAGTTACCTTTCTGTTTTTATAATTTCAGATTACAAATACCTTTATCTACCATCCATATTGCACTTGTATCACCATCTCTTCGCCGAACTAGTGCGCCTATACAATTTACCATTGTATTGGGTGTGTTGGGGACACAAGAGACTCTTTGTTATTTGGTTCCAGGGTTGCTTGAGAGAGACCATCTTCATACTACACCTCCTACGGATTGATAAACCTTAGGTCATCCACTTGAGGGAAATTTGCTACTGTTCTACAAACCTCTGCACTTGGAGGCCCAACAACGTCTACAAGAAGAAGGTTGTGTAGTAGACATCAAGCTCTTTTCTGGCGCCGTTGCCGAGGAGGTGAGTTCTTGAAGGTATATCTTTAGATCTTACAATCGAGTCTTTTAGTTTCTTGTTTTATCACTAGTTTAGTTTATAAAAGAAAACTATAAAAAAATGGAATTGAGTTTGTCTCATACGCTTCACCTTTTTAATATCTTTCGTGAGTATGATGGAAAGGATAATTGTGCTCAAGTGCTAGAAGAAGAAATCTATAAAATGTTTTCGATGGACTATGGAATAAGGAGTGGCAAGAGCCTAAGATTGGAGGTGCCCAAGGCACCCCAAGGTAATATTCAAGGACAACCAAGAGCCTAAGCTTGGGGATGCCCCGGAAGGCATCCCCTCTTTCGTCTCCATTCAACGGTAACTTTACTTGGAGCTATATTTTTATTCGCCACATGATATGTGTTTTGCTTCGAGCGTCAATTTATTTTGTTAGAATTTGCTTGCTGTTATCTAGAACAATGTTTTGCATCTTTTATTCCAATAAAAGTGGCATTGATAGTCTTTACTATGCCTATTTTAGAAGTCCACATGTTGCTGTTTGAAAACAGAAAGTTTACCTCTGTTGCAATAATTCCCTAGAAAAGTAAGAATGTCATAAAATGTTGAAACCTTTTGCATATTAAGCTCTGATAAATTTACTACAGTGGGAATTTTCTTTCATAATTTTTGGAGCTAGGGAAGTATGGATGTTGCAGCATTCTTTACAGACTATCCTGTTTAGGCAGATTGCTGTTATGTTTGCATTATTTGCATATGTTTGCTTCTTTAATGATTCTATTTGAGGATAGGACTATTAAATATGCAGAGGCATTTAGTATGCAATGTTGAATAATAATTTTAGTGATTTTCTACAGTAGAGTATGATAAGGTTTTTGCAATGGTTTATACTAACTTATCTCACGAGTCCTTGTTGAGTTTTGTGTGGATGAAGCTTTTGAGATTTAGGGAGACTAT
Source organism: Triticum aestivum (assembly GCF_018294505.1). NCBI lineage: Eukaryota > Viridiplantae > Streptophyta > Magnoliopsida > Poales > Poaceae > Triticum > Triticum aestivum. Next base: position 669,555,801 of record NC_057800.1, read on the forward strand.
GATATGAGAGGAATTAAGGAGACACAAAAGCTAAAGCTTGGGGATGCCCAAGGCATCCCAAGATAATATTTCAAGAAGTCTCAAGCATCTAAGCTTGGGGATGCCCCGGTTGGCATCCCACCTTTCTTCTTCAACAACTATCGGTTAGTTTTGGTTGATCCTAAGTTTTTGCTTCTTCACATGATGTTTGCTATTCCTAGATGTCATTTTATTTAGTTTTGCTTGCTTTTTGAATATCTAAAATTATTAAATGTTAGAGAGTCTTCACATAGTTGCATAATTATTCGACTACTCATTGATCATCACTTATATCTTTTGGAGTAGTTTGTCATTTGCTCTAGTGCTTCACTTATATCTTTTAGAGCATGGTGGTAGTTTTATTTTGAAGAAATAGACGAACTCTCATGCTTCACTTAGATTATTTTGAGAGTCTTAATAGCATGGTAATTTGCTTATAATCCTAATATGCTAGGTATTCAAGATTAGTAAAATTTTCTTATGAGTGTTTTGAATACTAAGAGAAGTTTGATGCTTGATGATTGTTTTGAGATATGGAGGTAATAATATCAAAGTCATGCTAGTTGAGTAGTTATGAAATTGAGAAATGCTTGTGTTGAAGTTTGCAAGTCCCATAGCATGCACGTATGGTAAACGTTATGTAACAAATTTGAAACATGAGGTGTTGTTTGATTGTCTTCCTTATGAGTGGCTCGGGAACGAGCGATGGTCTTTTCCTACCAATCTATCCCCCTAGGAGCATGCGCGTAGTGCCGAGGTTTTTGATGACTTGTAGATTTTTGCAATAAGTATGTGAGTTCTTTATGACTAATGTTCAGTCCATGGATTATACGCACTCTCACCCTTCCATCCTTGCTAGCCTCTTCGGTACCGTGCATTGCCCTTTCTCACATTGAGAGTTGGCGCAAACTTCGCCGGTGCATCCAAACCCCGTGATATGATACGCTCTTTCACACATAAACTTCCTTATATCTTCCTCAAAACAGCCACCATACCTACCTATTATGGCATTTCCATAGCCATTCCGAGATATATTGACATGCAACTTTCCATCATGACACATTCATCATTGTCATATTGCTTAGCATGATCATGTAGTTGACATAGTATTTGTGGCAAAGCCACCGTTCATAATTCTTTCATACATGTCACTCTTGGTTCATTGCATATCCCGGTACACCGCCGGAGGCATTCATATAAAGTCATATTTGTTCTAGTATCGAGTTGTAATCATTGAGTTGTAAATAAATAGAAGTGTGATGATCATCATTATTAGAGCATTGTCCCAAGTGAGGAATAAATAAAAAAGAGAAAGGCCATAAAAAAAGAGAAGGCCCAAAAAAATGAGAGAAAAAGAGAGAAGGGACAATGTTACTATCCTTTTACCACACTTGTGCTTCAAAGTAGAACCATGATCTTCATAGTAGAGAGTCCCTCATGTTGTCACTTTCATATACTAGTGGGAATTTTTCATTATAGAACTTGGCTTGTATATTCCAACAATGGGCCTCCTCAAGTGCCCTAGGTCTTCGTGAGCAAGCAAGTTGGATGCACACCCACTAGTTTCTTTTGTTGAGCTTTCATACATTTATAGCTCTAGTGCATCCGTTGCATGGCAATCCCTACTCCTTTCATTAACATCAATCGGTGGGCATCTCCATAGCCCATTGATTAGCCTCGTTGATGTGAGACTTTCTCCTTTTTGTCTTCTCCATATAACCCCCTCATTATTCTATTCCACCCATAGTGCTATATCCATGGCTCACGATCATGTATTGCGTGAAAGTTTATAGGTTTGAGATTACTAAAGTATGAAACAATAGCTTGGCTTGTCATCGGGGTTGTGCATGATGAGAGCATTCTTGTGTGACGAAAATGAAACATCACTAAACTATATGATTTTGTAGGGATGAACTCTCTTTGGCCATGTTATTTTGAGAAGACATAATTGCTTAGTTAGTATGCTTGAAGTATTATCATTTTTATGTCAATATGAACTTTTGTCTTGAATCTTTCGGATCTGAATATTCATGCCACAATTAAGAAGAATTACATTGAAATTATGCCAACTAGCATTCCACATCAAAATTTCTTTCTTTTATCATTTACCTACTCGAGGACGAGCAGGAACTAAGCTTGGGGATGTTGATACGTCTCCAACGTATCTATAATTTTTTATTGCTCCATGCTATATTATCTACTATTTTGAATGTTTATGGGCTTTATTATACACTTCTATATCATTTTTGGGACTAACCTATTAACCCAGAGCCCAGTGCTAGTTTCTGTTTTTTACCCTGTTTTAGGGTTTCGAAGAAAAGGAAAATGAAACGGAGTCCAATTGACCTGAAACTTCACGGAACTCAATTTTTGGAAGGAAAGAAGCCTAGAAGACTTGGAGTGCACGTCGGGGGATCTGCGAGGAGGTCACGAGGCAGGGGGCGCGCCCACCCCCCTGGGCGCGCCCTCCACCCTCATGAGCCCCTCGTGGCCCCCCTGACGTAGTTCTTCCGACTATATATCTCCATATACCCTAAAAACATCCGGGAGCACAATAGATCGGGAGTTTTGGCCCCAGAAGCCTCCGTAGCCACCGAAAGCCAATCTAGACCCGTTTCGGCACCCTGCCGGAGGGGGCAATCCTTCTCCGGTGGCCATCTTCATCATCCAGGTGCTCTCCATGACGAGGAGGGAGTAGTTCTCCCTCGGGGCTGAGGGTATGTACCAGTAGCTATGTGTTTGATCTCTCTCTCTCGTGTTCTTGAGGTGATACGATCTTGATGTATCATGAGCTTTGCTATTGTAGTTGGATCTTATGTTTCTCCTCCCCCTCTACTCTCTTGTAATGGATTGAGTTTCCCCTTTGAAGTAATCTTATCGGATTGAGTCTTTAAATATTTGAGAACACTTGATGTATGTCTTACCATGCGTATCTATGGTGACAATGGGATACCACGTGATTCACTTGATGTATGTTTTGGTGATCAACTTGCGGGTTCCGCCCATGAACCTATGCATAGGGGTTGGCACACGTTTTCGTCGTGATTCTCCGGTAGAATTTTGGGGCACACTTTGCCGTACTTTGTGTTGGTTGAATAGATGAATCTGAGATTGTGTGATGCATATCGTATAATCATACCCACGGATACTTGAAGTGACATTGGAGTATCTAGGTGACATTAGGGTTTTGGTTGATTTGTGTCTTAAGGTGTTATTCTAGTACGAACTCTAGGGCTATTTTTGACACTTATAGGAATAGCCCAACGGATTGATTGGAAAGAATAACTTTGAGGTGGTTTCGTACCCTACCATAATCTCTTCGTTCGTTCTCCGCTATTAGTGCCTTTGGAGTGACTCTTTGTTGCATGTTGAGGGATAGTTATGTGATCCAATTATGTTAGTATTGTTGAGGGAACTTACAGTAGTGAAAGTATGAACCCTATGCCTTGTTTCAGCGCATTGCAATACCGTTTACGCTCACTTTTACCATTAGTTACCTTGCTGTTTTTATAATTTCAGATTACAAATATCTTTATCTACCATCCATATTGCACTTGTATCACCATCTTTTCACCGAACTAGTGCACCTATACAATTTACCATTGTATTGGGTGTGTTGGGGACACAAGAGACTCTTTCGCCGAACTAGTGCACCTATACTATTTACCATTGTATTGGGTGTGTTGGGGACACAAGAGACTCTTTGTTATTTAGGCCCGATTTATACCATAAGGACCGAATACCTTAGGGAGTGTTCGGCGTCGCGAGTTTGGCCTTATATGCATCAGCTCTGAATCATTGTCTTTGGTCAAATGTTGGGTTTGCCCGGCTCCTGTGTTTTGGTGCCTTACGTTCCGCTTTATCGGCTAAGGCAGCACCAGGAGTACTACTGCGATTGTGCCCTGGTTCATCCGGACGAGCACCTCAGTAGAGAAAGCCGAAAACTGACTGTCATGATATAGCGTGAGAGTGGTCAACCACTCGATGACCTATCGGAATGCAAGAATTCCTCCGCCTTAACGAAGGGCCGTTTTCCATCTAGGCATATACGCACCCCGAGATCGGGAGAGTGCGGAGCCACCAGGGGCTATCTAGTAGCCCCACTGTCAAACTCCTATGGCTAAGTGAAAGTGTTAAGGCATTATAGTCCGGTTGCCTCGTTCGCTGCGCTATCACCTACTTAATAGGATCAAGACGTTGGGTTAAGTGTGAACACGCATTTTTTGCAAGCACCTTCGCATTATATGCGTGGGGGTTGAAGCCGACGACTGCAATCTTTCTGGTTATATACATATATACGCAAACGGCCGCACAGGAGGCATCACATTACTTTTCGGCAAAAGTATAAATACAACCTTACTATATTTTATAAAAACATTGTGCGTACAATGGGAATACATGTCATTCAAACATAATATTCTTCGGGCACTGGGACTCTATCAAACGAGCACCCTCAAGAACCTCTTCAAAATAGTGCTCGACAGCTACTCGGCCTATGGCTGAACCTTGCGCCGCAACAGTGGTAGCATCCATCTCCGCCCAGTATGCCTTGACACGGGCAAAGGCCATCCGCGAGCCTTCTATGCACGCCGACTACTTCATCACGTTGATGCACGGCACCGCACCAAGGAACTACTGCACTCAGCTGAAATAGCTGTTCGGCTTCGGCTTCTCCGGCCACAAATGATCTACAAGAGACCTCATGGCGAGTCCGGACAACCTATTAAGTTCGTCCCATTCGGCTAGCTGACCAGTCAAGGGAAGTGGACGCTCTGGAACGTTGAATTGCGACCAGAATAGCTTGTCCACTTCACGATCTGATTGATCTTGGAAGTATTCGACCGCATCGACAGCGCTCGCCGCCAAGTCCATATATGCGTCTGCCGAACTCCACAGCCGATCCAGAGGGGCATACCATGGATCTCTGAACTTCCTCCGTAGCAGAAAGGGCTTCCCAGCCGCAATATCCCCGGCTTCGTGCAGCTCCTCCTTCGTCCTCATAGTAGAGCGACTATCTTTGGTCGCCATAGTGGCCTTCTCAAGGTCCGCTGCCTTCACTCGGTTCTCTTCTTCAAGGAACTGGCAACGGTCGGCAGTGCCTTTTAATTCTATGGCCATCTTGGCCATCTTTTCTTTGCTTTCGCAATGGGCGGCCTTCTCGGCTCTTAACTCTTCGGCCGCCTTCAAAGAAGCCGCATTACTAACCCTCCCTTGTTCCTTGGCTCGGGCGAGTTCCGCCCGAAGGGTCTCCATGGTGGTAGCTCCGCCTGCAGTCACAACATATTAAAGATATTGGCATCATGCCGCTCTTATTGTGTGACATCCACCAGAAAACATTACTTACCCTATGATTCGTCAAGCCGCTTGTTAACAAGCTCGATGTCGGCGTATGCCGCATCCAGTTGCCGTTTTAATTCGGCAAACTCACTAGTCCGGCTAGCCACCGGAGCTTCCACCACCTGCACATAAAGGCAGTCTAGTTATTGCCTGGGACTATTATCCTCTGTTCGCCGCCGTTCCCGACGACAACCAGAGTCTCAGGGGCTACTATCTACACAGGGCACACCTAACATGTGCGGTACTATCACATATTATCTCACGTACCTCAAAGCCTGTCAGTAGACTCATAAAGGCTTCATGTAATCCGCTTTCGGCAGACGAAATTATTTCCATCACCGTACCCATCAGCGTACGGTGTTCTTATGAGATGGCCGCTCGCCCCAACAGCTCCCTCAGAACGTCCGACCGCATACCAAACGGTGCCGGACTCTTTTGTTTGCTCTCTTCGAGAGCCGGACGCTAGGGACTTCGGGGGTCTATGGGATTATCTTCTGGCCTCACCGGATCCGGAGAGGCCCTCCGTGACGACACTTCGGAGTCGCCCGCTTCTTGAGTGGAGGAGTCTGGGGGAGGCATTTCGCTTTCCATCATCTCCGGAAGAAGATCCCCCGAAGACGAGCTCAGCTAAGATGGGCTAAGACCCGAACTGCAAGATATATGCGGCGGTTTATTTTCTTAGAAGAAAGATAGTATACCTTCACTATTAAAACATTTTTTGGATCACTTACGACTCATTGGAGGGCTGATCCCCCCGCGGACTTTGTGCGGCAAGAGAACCCCCCGAGGCAGGACCCTCTATTGGAGACTTCTTCTCTCGTTTGGAGGCCTTGGCTTCCGGATCCTCGGAAGAAGTCCTCTTCCTCCCCCGGTTATCCTCCTTTAAGGAGGCGCTCATTCCCTCGGTTGGAACTGGTAGCGATGGGGGCCCTCTTCCTCCCATATTATTCCCCCCTATATCCTCCTTCGAGGGCTCCGGGCAAGGTGCGAGCTCGAGCATCTTTTCCAATACTGGATTTTCCAAACCCTCAGGGAGGGGGGCCGAACACCGAATCATCTTCGGCTTTGTTAGCCAGTCCTGGTCAAAGAGCGATCTCTCAGAAATAACTTCATGATGAATAAAGGACAGTGTGTTCGGCTAGAGGATGTCTTACTTGTTCGGCGGCGCGGTTACTGCTCAGGCCCATGTCCTCAGTAGCATCCGGACACTCTATTTGAGGTCCGAAGAATGACTTGTACATCTCCTCGTGCGTCAGGCCGAGGAAACTTTGAATGGCATGCGGTCCTTATGGGTTGAACTCCCACAAGTGAAGGGGCCGGCGTTTGCAAGGCTGGACTTGATGAACCAGCATAACTTGTATTACCACTACCAAATTAAAATCTCCCTCGAAGAGATCTCGAATGTGGCTTTGCAGTATAGGCACGTCCTTGGCTGGACCCCAGCTCAGACCTCTGCTAATCCATGACATTAGTCGTGGTGGGGGGCCCGAGCGGAAAGCGGGGGCAGCCGCCCACTTGGCACTTCTGGGAGCAGTGACGTAAAACCACTCCCGTTGCCATAATTCGGACACCTCTAGAAAGGAACCTTTCCACCAGGGAGCCCCTGCCATCTTGCCTATTGATGCACCTCCACACACTGCATGTTGCCCCTCGATCATCTTCGGCTTCACTTCAAAGGTCTTGAGCCACAGGCCGAAGTGAGGGGTAATGCGGAGGAAGGCCTCACACAGGACAATAAATGTCGAGATGTGGAGAAAGGAGTCCGGAGCTAGATCGTGGAAATCTAGCCCGTAATAGAACATCAAACCCCTGACGAAGGGATCCAGAGTGAGGCCTAGGCCTCGGAGGAAGTGGGAGACGAACACGACGTTCTCGTTGGGTTCAGGAGTAGGGACGACCTGCCCTCGAGCAGGAAGCCGATGCAAAACCTCGGCGGTCAGATATCTGGCCTCTCTCAACTTCTTGATGTCCTCTTTCGTCACGGAGAAGGGCATTCATCGGCCTTGAAGGCTGGATCCGGACATGATTGAAGATCCGGAGCACCTAAACTGGGCTTTGGGTGTTGGAACTCGAGGTGGGGAAGGGTTTGATTGAGCACGAGAGGGAAAAAGCAAAAACCTTGTCCCTTTATAAAGAGGGTGAATATCAAGCATCCTCTTCATAGCCGTTTAGGACATGCCTATAATCTAGGAGTCCTAGACACGGTTGGGTTACCCACGACCGCATTAATGAGAATCCCGTAATTGGGGGAACACGATCTCTGCTTTGACAAGACGTGTCAAGAAACCGCCTCGCGTTATATGTGGACCTGGTTGAAGAAAAACGGTTCGAATAATCGCCGGGCCATGACATAACGTCAGGCTGCCAAAACAAGTCAGCAAATTGGATTTGCGAAAATATTATTCTCTACGGCGGTATGTGGAACTTATTTTGCAGGGTCGGACACTATCCTCGTATTCAAATTCTTCTGTGATGTATTCTGAGAAGGAACCCGCCTTGCAATGCAGAAGACAATACTGCGTGCCGGAATCATCATCATTGAAGCCTGGTTCAGGGGCTACTGAGGGAGTCCTGGATTAGGGGGTCTCCGGACAGCCGGACTATCTCCATTGGCTGGACTGTTAGACTATGAAGATACAAGATTGAAGACTTCATCTCATGTCCGGATGGGACTATACTTGGCGTGGAAGGCAAGCTAGGCAATACGGATATGGATATCTCCTCCTTTGTAACCAACCTTGTGTAACCCTAACCCTCTCCGGTGTCTATATAAACCGAAGGGTTTTAGTCCGTAGGACAACAATCACAACATACAATCATACCATAGGCTAGCTTCTAGGGTTTAGCCTCTCTGATCTCGTGGTAGATCTACTCTTGTACTACCCATATCATCAATATTAATCAAGCAGGACTTAGGGTTTTACCTCCATCAAGAGGGCCCGAACCTGGGTAAAACATCGTGTCCCCTGCCTCCTGTTACCAACCGGCCTAGACGCATAGTTCGGGATCCCCTACCCGAGATCCGCCGGTTTTGACACTAACAGAACTCATTCTTTATTTATATTGGTGTTAAACCAACTATATTCCAACTAATCTATAGTTCATAAACTCTATTACTAGCCATAGATTCATCAAAATAAGCAAACAACACCCAAAAAACAGAATCTGTCAAAAACAGAACAATCTGCAGTAATCTGTAGGTATCGAATACTTCTGGAACCCAAAAAATTCTAAAATAAATTTCTGGACGTGTGTAATTTATATATTAATCATCTTAAAAAAGAATTAACTAAATATCAGTCTCCACTAAAAAATGTCAGCAAATCTCGTGAGCGCGAAAGTTTCTGTGTTTTACAGCAAGATTGCAAAGACTTTGCCCAAGTCTTCCCAAAGGTTCTACATGGCACAAACACTAATTAAAAGCATAAAACCACATCTAAACAGAGGATAGATGAATTATTTATTACTAAACAGGAGCAAAAATCAAAGAACAAAAATAAAATTGGGTTGCCTCCCAACAAGCGCTATCATTTAACGCCCCTAGCTAGGCATGATGATTTCAATGATGCTCACATAAAGGATAAGAATTGAAACATAAAGAGAACATCATGAAAATTATGACTATCACATTTAGGCCTAACCAACTTCCTATTCATAGGGATTTTTTGAGCAAACAAGTTGTGGGAACAAGAATCAGCTAGCATAGGAAGGCAAAACAAGCATAACTTTAAAACTTTAAGCACATAGAGAGGAAACTTGATATTATTGCAATTCCTACAAGCATATGTTCCTACCTCATAATAATTTTCAGTAGAATCATGAATGAATTCAACAATATAACTATCACATAAAGCATTCTTTTCATGATCTACAAGCATAGAAATTTTATTACTCTCCACATAAGCAAAATTCTTCTCATTCGGAATAGTGGGAGTATCATAAGAAACTCGAATACTATAAATTGTTTCCATATTAAAGGAGTAATGTTCAGAAAAGGGGTAATCATAATCATGACAAGTTTTATAAATATAATAATCATTACTTTTTATAGCATAAGTATCATCACAATAATCATCATAAGTGGCAACTTTGTTCTCATCATAATCAATTGAAACCTCTTCCAAGATAGTGGAATCATTACTAAATAAAGTCATGACCTCTCCAAATCCACTTTCATAAATATAATCATCATAAGTAGGAGGCATGCTATCATCCTAACAAATTTGCATATCAAAACTTGGGAGGCTAGAAATATCATCTTCATTAAACATAGCATCCCCAAGCTTGGGACAAACATTAATTGCAGCAAATATATTCTCAAACATGTCATTCTCATCAAACATAGCATCCCCAAGCTTGGGCCTTTTCATATCATAATCATAATCACTCTCATCATTAATAGTATGGATAGCACCAATAGTATAGCAATTATTGTCGTCACAATGAGTATTAGGGGCAACATCATTCGGGAGGGATACCTTTTCACCTTTAATTCTCTATCTTTTATTTTCCTTCTTCACATTATGTGTGGGTTCAATCCTATTTTTGGAGCTCCTTATTGATGAGAGTGGTTGAATAGAAGGCTCCTCCTCGTTACCTGATTCATCATAAGAAATAATAGGAGGATATTGGGAAGCCTCTTCCCTTTCATTAGTATTCTCTTCATCCTCTATTTGTTTTATTTTCTTTATGTAATTGGAAATATAAGGATTTTAAATGCAATTCACCGCACAATACATAAAAATTTCTTCTAGATCAATATCGAGGAATCTATCAAGATTAAATTTTGGAATACCCTCAGTTATACGTTTCATTTCTTCATACCCCAAAAGAGGACTAAGCTCTTTATGATGCTCAAGGGTAATCAAGTTATCACAATTTTTGGACATGATTTGATGATGAAACAAATAGTATTAGAGCTTTAAATGACCTTGTTCATTGCAAAGTTCACAAGGATGGCGATAAATATTGAATCTTTCAGCACAATCATATTGCCTTTCTTGCAACCATTTAGTTTCCAAATACTTATGCCTCTTGCAAAATCTATCTTCCCTATTCGGTGTGTACTTGCAAACTCTATGCACTCCACAAAAATTGACATGCTTATAAGAGACATTTTCATTATGACTAGTGCAATCATCATTAATACTATGGATATTCAAGGAGTTCATACTAACAACATTGCAATCATTCTCATTATTCAAAGATTTAGCGCCTAACATATTATAGACTTCTTCTTCTAGCACTTGAGCACAATTTTCCTTTCCATCATTCTCATGAAAAAATATTAAAAAGATGAAGCGTATGAGGCAAACTCAATTCCATTTTTTGTAATTTTCTTTTATAAACTAAACTAGTGATAAAACAAGAAACTAAAAGACCCGATTGCAAGATCTAAAGATATACCTTCAAGTGCTAACCTCCCCGGCAATGGTGCCAGAAAAGAGCTTGATGTCTACTACACAACCTTCTTCTTGTAGACGTTGTTGGGCCTCCAAGTGCAGAGGTTTGTAGGACAGTAGCAAATTTCCCTCAAGTGGATGACCTAAGGTTTATCAATCCGTAGGAGGCGTAGGATGAAGATAGTCTCTCTCAAGCAACCCTGCAACCAAATAACAAAGAGTCTCTTGTGTCCCCAACACACCCAATACAATGGTAAAAAAGATATACCTTCAAGCACTCACCTCCCCAGTAACGGCGCCAGAAAAGAGCTTGATGTCTACTACACAACCTTCTTCTTGTAGATGTTGTTGGGCCTCCAAGTGCAGAGGTTTGTAGGATAGTAGCAAATTTCCCTCAAGTGGATGACCTAAGGTTTATCAATCCATGGGAGGCGTAGGATGTAGATGGTATCTCTCAAGCAACCCTGCAACCAAATAACAAAGAGTCTCTTGTGTCCCCAACACACCCAATACACTACAAAAAAAGACACATCCGTGACATTTTGGGCCGAACGAATTTGTTTCTGTCATACATATGACACTTCTATGACGATAATTGTGACAAAACCCGATATCATCATAGATGTGGTGGGCTCCTACTTCTATGACAAAAAATCGTGACAGAAAATGGGTTTTTCGTCCTGGGCGGGCCGGAGACGCAGCTGTGTGACATTCTTTGGGCCATCCATGACGGGAAAAAACTGTGGTAGAAGCCAGGGGGAGGAAAATTTCGGGGAGTTCCCGGTTACGGTGGGAGGTCGGGGGCCGAGCGATGTGCGTTTCTCTCGTACACGTACGCGCATGTGTGCGAGGCATTGGCGCTAACTGAACCCGAGCGAGGCGTTGGGCTCTAACTGAACCCGAGCGACTGCACTGCAGGCTACATGTTACTGAACCGAGCAATCGATCGATGGCTGTTAACTGAACCCGATCGAGTGATTCCTTCGCTACTGCTGCTAACTGAAGCCGATCGATTGGATGAACAGTGAGCGTTGCGGGGGGGGGAGGGGGTTGGATGAATAGTGAGCAGTGGCATTGCCTCTGGATGAACAGGACCCCGTGGTGTGGAGGGCTAGATGAACAGTAGATGGTGGAGGGGTGGTTGAACAGGACCCCGTTGTGTGGAGGGCTGGATGAACAGTAGATGGTGGAGGGGTGCCCATGGAGGGGTGGTTGAACAGTAGCCGGTGGAGTAGCGCGCGGTGGAGGCTGGATAAACAGGAGCCCGTGGAGGCTGGAGGAGGTCGACGTTAGCCCGTGGAGGCTGGAGGAGGTCGACGGTGGAGATGAACAGTATCCCGTGGAGTCCCGTTTTGCGGTACGCCACACCCCTCCCGATGAATAGGACCCCCGTTTTGACCATAGGAGGTCCGTTTCGATCATTTTGCAGTACGCCACACCCCTCCCGATCAACAGGAACCCCGTTTCGACCGTAGGAGGTCCGTTTCGTCCGTTGTGCGGTACGCCACACCCCTCCTGATCAACAGGACCCCCGTTTCGACCGTAGGAGGTCTGTTTCCTCTGTTTTGCGGTACGCCACACCCCTCCCGATCAACAGGACCCCGTTCTGAATGCAGGAGGTCTGTTTCCTTCGTTTTGCGGTATGCCAGGCCTCGTTTCCATTGCATATTCCGTCCAAGCCCTCCCGATGAACACGACCACGCATTCCGTTCCGACCCAGCCGGTTGGCTCCCACGCGTTCCGTTGCCTCCCGATGAACACGACACATTCCGTTGCCTCCCCATGAACACGACGCATTCCGTTGCCTCCCCATGAACATGACGACGACGATGTTTCTCCGTTCCGACCCAGCCATGTACACGAGCCCTGGCCGTACGTATGCGCGAGTAGGCGTTCGACACCCCGCCCATATGTACACATATGTGGCCGTATTTTCTTTCTTGCACCCAGGCCGCTGTACGTACGTGTACATGCTACATGCGCGCCTCTACTACGACACGTACGCGCCTCTACTACGACACGTGCGCGCCTCTACATCCTACAGTATATATGTACGTACACATTCACGACAAAAATGACAATGCTACGTGCGCTTCGACCAGGTGGGTCCTGACTGTCAGGCACTTCCTTGCGTGCGAAGATGTACCTGGTGGGTCCCAGCAGTCAGGGGGGCGAATCATTTTTTTTGCCCCGAAGCACTTCCTTGCATGCGAAGATGTAGCTGGTGGGTCCCAGAAGTCAGGGGGGCGAATCATTTTTTTTGCCCGGACGCAAATCCTTGCGTGCGAAGATGTAGCTGGTGGGTCCCAGCAGTCAGGGGGAAACGTTTTTTCGCGAAATACGGTGGCCCGTCCGGTGGGTCCCCGCTGTCAGGTGGAGGAATCATTATTTTGCGCATACCAAGGAGGCACTTCCTTGCTGCGGCCGTGGACCCATCTGTCAGCCTCTCCACATACGGTCCACGTCCGATGGAAGTCGTTCCTTGACCATGTGGACCACGCCGCGCCGAGATCACCACGGCGGTGGACGACGGGGAGGACTAGGAAGGGGACGACTTGGAGCCAGGGAAGACGCAGTAGTGGATGCCCATGCGAAGAGGAGTACGAGGGTTCACTGGTTCGGCTGCGGTGTGAGGCTGCTGTCGCCGCAGAATAACAGGGGGTGTGGGTGAGTAGAGGGTTGGCATGGCCAGCGGTGGGAGTAGTAGGGGGCGGTGAGGCCTCCACGGAATCACGGTCGGCCATGGGAGGCAGGAGCACACGGCACGACCGGCGCTGGTTTGGGCGGCTGGATCAAGAAGACCAGAGGTTGAAGAAGCACTACGGCCGTTGGATGAACATCGTACGGTAACAAGAGCTAGAATCGTTCATATTGACTAAGTTGACAAAGCCCTCCGTCCCCGTCAACTTGGTAGGCCCACAAGTCAGCCTCCCACTCTGTTGGGTTCCAGCTGGCAGGGGGAATATTCATTTTTTGTGTGTAATATGCAGGCACTTCCTTGCGTGCGAAGATAGCTGATGGGTCTGACATGTCAGCAAGGGGCACGTTATTTTCGCAAAATACAGAGGCCCTTCCGGTGGGTCCCAGATGTCAGGTGGAGGAATCATTATTTTGCACATAATAAGGAGGCATTTCCTTGTGTGCGGCCGTGGACCCAGTTGTCAGCCTCTCCACGCACAGTCTACTTCCGATGGTGTCATTCGTTGACCACATTGACCATGCCGCGCCGAGAGCATCCAAGGTGGTGGACGACGGCAAGGCCCCGGACAGCAACGAGCCGGAGATGGGAAGACGCGGGAGTAGAGTCGTAGACGGAGAGGTGTACGAGGGTTAGCTGGTTCTAGTGTGGTGTGGTTCGACAGTCGGTGGAGAAGAACAGGAGGTGTGGAGGGGTGGAGGGATGGCCTGGCCAATGGTGGAGTAGCGCTTCATAGCGAAGCGTGCTAAGCAGAGCTGCTAGCAGCAGGAGGCGGGAGGTGGTCCCGGCGGCGCTGGAGGAAGAAGACGAGAGATTGAAGATGGATGCCGGTCGTTGGATGTAAATCCAACGTCTAACATGTCAGAATCATTTGTTGACTAAATTGACAATGACTTGTGTTGGCTTCGACCTATTGGCCCACATTTCAGCCTCCAAAAATGTGGCACGTATTCAACCCATTTTTTCAGAATTTACTGCCTTTTTTTGCACGGTAGAATTTACAGTCAATTTGATCTTTTTTTTGAATTACAACCATTAGCTGGGCTGGGTGAACAAATAATGTAGCGTCCATGCGGCCCATTTATTTTATTTCCTAAAAAATTACAGGCCATTTGCACTTTCTCGAAATACACGATTTTGCTGGGCTGATTCTAATTATAATGTTGGGTTGGGCCAGCAATGTTATCAAAAAATACAAAGGGGCTGAGCATTTTGTTATAAATATATTTCAATAATAAGTGATATTATTACATTCGTCCTTAAATCTTACCAAGATTTTGTACACAATCACTAGGATTTTCGTGCCAAAACAATCTAGGATTTTATTTGTTAAGAAATTATTTTTATAAGTTAATAAGATGTGGGATATTGTTTTCTTACATATGTAAGTATCTGTTAAATATATGATGACAATAAAAATAATATATAATAACATATAAAATAGTTTAAATATATATAATATAGTTAGAAGGGAAACATAAGTTGGACTTGGCGTTCCTATTCTTATATAGAAGAATAGAACAGACCTCTGCGTTTTCTTCAAAAAAATACATAAATTGGGCTGCCAAAAATAAAACCTCGGATGGGAGGTCCATAGGCCGGTCGATACATGACGGCCCTAAGAAAATACAAACAGGCCTATGGACCTGCCATCCAAGGTCGTGGGCTACGCATGTTAAAAATGAAAGCCTAGACGGGGCAGCCTAAAACCACGTCCAACACTTGCCAAAACTTCGTCCCTTGTTTTCTCTGTGTTTAGCACACTCGACATTGTGTGGGCATTTTGACTGTGCATCATATGAAGATGTGCTATGCATGAATGTTGATCAGCATGATGTTAACTGGCTGGTAGTTCCATTTTCGACCATGAATAAAACTTCCAACATTATGTTAACCCTGTTTGAAAAGGTCGTGTTAATATAAATGCTCTGCCTCTGAAAGTTGCAGTTTCTTATCTGAAACTGAACTTGCAGTTTCTTATCTGAAACTGAAACCTGTAGTTTCTTCTCTGAAAATCACATTGTCTGCACTTTTATACTCCTATGAAACTACATTTTTTAAGTGCTAAACATAGATCTCTAGAATTCATAAAATTCTTCATATGCTAAATACTGCAAATCTGAAATTCAAATGACATTCATATCTGAAAGTACTCTCAAAATACACAACACAAAACACAATTTACAACCTGCAAATACAGACAACCCTAAGCTCCTCCTGACAATTCACAACCTGCCCGACTATTGGGCTGGGGGGGCAGCCACCTCCTATTCCTTGGCAGCAGACAGCCGCACCGTGAGACAATGTGAACGGCGAGGGAGACGATGGCGGGGAAGCATCGTCGGGTGAACTGCTTTTCTCCTCTTGCAGTTGGGTTCGGTCGACGAAGACACCACCGGCTCGCTCTGGCAGGACACCCTCACAAACGGCACCCTGTAGGTGCTCGATCCTTCAATCTCTGGTGGATGCTCCATCTGGGTTCAATACTCCCACCACCGCTCCCTCACGATCGGATTCGGTGAATCTGTTTGCTCCATGGCCCAGAGGAGCAGCTCTATGTACTCCAGCGCGACTCCCTCCGGGAGTATCGTCGCCTTTTCGCTCTATTGCAGATATTTGGCCATGGATGTCGCCATCACCGCTAGTTGGTCCTTGTTGTCAAACCAAGACTGTATCTCCAACATCCTAGCTAGCTTCACAGGGTCGCCGTCTGCGATCCTCACGTATCGGTTGTACTCCTACATCGATCTACTTATCCACAGCACCTTCACTCACCGGTGCTGGTTTTTGAATGGAAGAGGAGAGGAGCAGCGCTGGTTTTGGATTAGAACGGGAGAGGAGCGATGCTGGTTTTGGACTAGAACAGGAGAGGAGGGGTTGTGGTTATGAAATAGAAGAGGAGAGGAGCGGCGCTGCATTTAGATTGGAACAGGAGAGGAGCGGCGGTGGTTTTGAGAGGAGAAGATAATTAAATCACCACATATTAGTCCCATTTTTATTAGTCCCGTCGTAATTAAATCACCACATATTACACTGATTCCACTGCTCGTTGTGTACGCTGATTGGGAGAAATAAATACCTAGCCGTAGCATGCACTAGGGATGTGCGCGTGAGACTTGTATGCGGCTGCATGCGGAGGGAGGCGAGACGATTCAATTAATTCATGCCGCTCCTACTCGTCCCCGCACATCCTTCAATACTACGGCGGTTCGCTCCTAGTCGTCCCGTCCATTCACATTACGACAGTTCCACTAATCCTAACCCTCCTCCCAAATCCATGGCATCCCAAATCTCCACGATCGGCGGTGAGAACAAGGTTAGAACCATCACCGGTGATGAGTTCAACGTCATCTACACCCGTTCTTCCGCGACGGTGAAAGGATGCATTTCTCACTTCAGATGCATGTTCGAAGACTCAGATGATTAGTGGGTCGCTGGGCTAGATGTTGAGTACACCACAGTCCTGGGACCATAGAAGGATCTAAAGGACGAAGAGAGGAAGAAGCCCGTCGTGATCCAGGTTTGCGTGCATGACTTATGCTTGGTCTACCACATATGCCATGCCGATGTTGAGTGCCAGGATTTTAAGGACTTCCTTGAGAGCAACCTAGTCAAATTTGTTAATATAGACTTTGGTAACGACAAAGAAGACCTGCGTCGGATAGGCCTCGTTGTAGGCAACACCTTCGACCTCCAGAAGAATCGGCTGGTGTCCTCTCGTCAGCCTTCAATGCTGACCCTGGTAGGAGCCATGGTTCATCCTTCATACAGTAAACTGGAGAAACCTCCATACACGTTTCATCGTCATGCATGGCAGCGGAATGTGCTAGATATAGACCACATCCACTATGCTGCAATGGATGGCTACCTTTGCTTCAATATCTACAAGGGTTGGATGAAGAGCAACAGCCAAGTGTGCGGTTCAAGCAAAGAAGTATCGGCCAAGAGGAAGAGGCACAAGGACAAAGTTGAGGACGTGGATGAGGACTCTGAGTAAGGTGGCAGTGTTGTTGCTCATGGTGGTTCTAATGCAATGTCTACCAGAACAGTTGCAAAGTTTAATTTCAGGTGTGCTTAATTTAATTTGAGGGGTGTGTTGTGCTGAGCCCCCAGCGGAACTATGTTATGTTTCTTCATGTTACTTTAACTCTTCAGTACGTACACACTAGTATTTCTTACATTTCATCTTTTAGTTGGTATAGTACTACCACTCGTTTATTCACATTATATACATACAATATATATGGCCAACATCATATAGCCATCAGTTTAGTTGTCAAAGAATTTCAGGGTGCTTAGTTTTGTCAAAGAATTCCAGGATGCTTAGAGGGTGCTTGGATCCAAGGGACTTATTTTAGTCTGACTAAAAATAGTCTCTTTAAGAGGCTAAAGTTCCAAGCACCCCTGACTAAAGAGGGGCTAAAACTAGTCTTGGGACTAAAAAAATTTAGTCAGGGGTACCCCTACTAAAATGTGGATTAGTCCTCTCTCTACTCATTTAACTCCTCTCCTTTAACACACGCGAGTTCTGGATTGGAGGGTTTGGAGGATAATAAATGCTCATTAACTTGATTTTAGCCTTTTTAGTATTTGGATCCAAGCATGGGTGAGGCTAGCATGTTTTAGTCCCACTACTTTTAGTCATGGGACTAAAATGTATCCAAGCACCCTCTTAGTTTTATTTGAGGGGTGGGTTGTGCTGGACACCATTATTGTGACTAGCCTTTTTAATAGTACTATATGCATAATTTGGCGACGAGCGCTCTCTGTATGTACCACCTTTTTTAAATTTCAAGTTTTCCTCCATGGCGCAATCCATCGATACTACTGTTGTACAAAAGTATACATTTTTAAAAGGCTAGAGGGCGAGGCAGTCTAGCTTGGTCGGTTTCACGAGAGACGAGGGCCTTTGTGATTTGATGGCTCATTACTGCTGGAAGGCGGGGTCTTGTGATTTGGCTGCTCGAATAAATGCATCGACGACCTGATCGAGGAGGAGCAAAGAACCGTGCGGTATACTCAAGTTTTCCACTAGAGTAGTACTACGACGGAGGAGCACGAAACACGGCAGCCCAGTGTGAAAGTGCTAGTTATCGACTAGAGGGGGGTGAATAGGCGATTTTTATTAAAGTCTTCAAAACATGGAAGTTTCAAAGATAATCGATAGAAATGAACCTATTGACATGCAGCGGAGAGTAGACTACACGAGGCAAGCCATAGTCAAGTATTCAATGAAGTGAAAGCCCAAAGACTAATAGCAGCTAGGCAGTATGGATCAGGATGGAAGATAGTATGAAGCCAATCAGAGCAAGCAGTCACACGGTGAAGATAAATAGATAATGCAAACAGGCAATGACTTCACAAGGACCGACTATAAATAAAGAGATGGAGAGGATAGAACTAGTTGCTCATTGAAGACAATGATTTGTTGGACCAGTTCCAGTTGCTATGACAAATGTACGTCTGGTTAGGGAGGCTGAGATTTAACTCAGAAGACCGTGTCTTCACCTTATTCCCCTTGAGCTAAGGACACCCAGTCCTCGCCCAATCACTCTGGTAAATCTTCAAGGGAGATTTCCAAACCTTCACATACTTCGTTCACCGGCGATCCACAATGACTCTTGGATGCTCAGAACGCGACGCCTAACCGGCTGGAGGATTCACAGTCCTCAAGTGTAACAAGTCTTCAGATCACACAGACAGTAAGACTTCAGTGATGCCTAACACTCTTTGGCTCTGGGTGTTTAGGGCTTTGTCCTCGCAAGGATTTCTCTCTCAAAGGCTTCGAGGTGGGTTGCTCTCAAACGACAAAAGTCATGCACTAACTCTGAGCAGCACACCAATTTATGGTGTAGGGGGTGGGCTATTTATAGCCACTAGGCAACCCGACCTGATTTGTCCAAAATGACCCTGGGTCACTAAGGAACTGACACGTGTTCCAATGGTCAGATTTCAAACACGCGTGGAAACTTTACTTGGGCGACAATTGAAGCTGACTCATCCAGCTCTGGATAAGATTTGCTCTCATTGTCTTCGCTCGAAGACATAGGATTTTGGTTAAGCATCACTTTAGTCACTCTGACTTTGTTCACTGGGACCCCACTTAACAGTACGATGGTTCCTATGACTCAACAAAGAAGACAAGGAAACAACGAAAGAACTAAGTCTTTGCACTCCATGATATGTCTCCAATGTATCTATAATTATTGATTGCTCCATGCTATATTATCTACTTTTTGAATGTTTATGGGCTTTATTATACACTTTTATATCATTTTTGGGACTAACCTATTAACCCAGAGCCCAATGCCAGTTTTTGTTTTTTACCCTATTTTAGGGTTTCGAAGAAAAGGAAAAACAAACGGAGTCCAATTGACCTGAAACTTCACAGAACTCATTTTTGGAAGGAAAGAACCCCAGAAGACTTGGAGTGCACGTCGGGGGATCTGTGAGGAGGTCACGAGGCAGGGGGCGCGCCCACCCCCCTGGGCACTCCCTCGACCCTCGTGAGCCCCTCATGGTCTCCCTGATGTACTTCTTTCACCTATATATCTCCATATACCCTAAAAACATCCGGGAGCACAATAGATTGGGAGTCCCGCCGCTAGAAGCCTCCGTAGCCACCGAAAGCCAATCTAGACCCATTCCAGCACCCTGCCGAAGGGGGCAATCCTATTCTGGTGGCCATCTTCATCATCCAGGTTCTCTCCATGACGAGGAGGGAGTAGTTCTCCCTCGGGGCTGAGGGTATGTACCAGTAGCTATGTGTTTGATCTCTCTCTCTCTCTTGTTCTTGAGGTGATACGATCTTGATGTATCGCGAGCTTTGCTATTATAGTTGGATCTTATGTTTCTCCTCCCCCTCTACTCTCTTGTAATGGATTGAGTTTCCCCTTTTAAGTAATCATCGGATTGAGTCTTTAAAGATTTGAGAACACTTGATGTATGTCTTGTCGTGCGTATCTGTGGTGACAATGGGATACCACGTGATTCACTTGGATGTATGTTTTGGTGATCAACTTGCGGGTTCCGCCCATGAACCTATGCATAGGGGTTGGCACACGTTTTCGTCGTGATTCTCCGGTAGAACTTTGGGGCACTCTTTGAGGTCCTTTGTGTTGGTTGAATAGATGAATCCGAGTTGTGTGATGCATATCGTTTAATCATACCCACGGATACTTGAGGTGACATTGGAGTATCTAGGTGACATTAGGGTTTTGTTTGATTTGTGTCATAAGGTGTTATTCTAGTACGAGCTCTAGGGCTGTTTGTGACACTTATAGGTATAGCCCAACGGATTGATTGGAAAGAATAACTTTGAGGTGGTTTCATACCCTACCATAATCTCTTTGTTCGTTCTCCGCTATTAGTGACTTTGGAGTGACTCTTTGTTGCATGTTGAGGGATAGTTATGTGATCCAATTATGTTAGTATTGTTGAGGGAACTTACACTAGCGAAAGTATGAACCCTAGGACTTGTTTCAACGCATTGCAATACCATTTACGCTCACTTTTACCATTAGTTACCTTGCTGTTATTATAATTTCAGATTACAAATACCTTTATCTACCATCCGTATTGCACTTGTATCACCATCTCTTCGCCGAACTAGTGCGCCTATACAATTTACCATTGTATTGGGTGTGTTGGGGACACAAGAGACTCTTTCTTATTTGGTTCCAGGGTTGCTTGAGAGAGACCATCTTCATGCTACGCCTCCTACGGATTGATAAACCTTAGGTCATCCACTTGAGGGAAATTTGCTATTCTCCTACAAACCTCTGCACTTGGAGGCCCAACAACGTCTACAAGAAGAAGGTTGTGTAGTAGACATCAAGCTCTTTTCTGGCGCCGTTGCCGGGGAGGTGAGTGCTTGAAGGTATATCTTTAGATCTTGCAATCGAGTCTTTTAGTTTCTTGTTTTATCACTAGTTTAGTTTATAAAAGAAAACTATAAAAAAATGGAATTGAGTTTGTCTCATACGCTTCACCTTTTTAATATCTTTCGTGAGTATGATGGAAAGGATAATTGTGCTCAAGTGCTAGAAGAAGAAATCTATAAAATGTTTTCGATGGACTATGGAATAAGGAGTGGAAAGAGCCTAATATTGGGGGTGCCCAAGGCACCCCAAGGTAATATTCAAGGACAACCAAGAGCCTAAGCTTGGGGATGCCCCGGAAGGCATCCCCTCTTTCGTCTCCGTTCATCGGTAACTTTACTTGGAGCTATATTTTTATTCGCCACATGATATGTGTTTTGCTTCGAGCGTCAATTTATTTTGTTAGGATTTGCTTGCTGTTATCTAGAACAATGTTTTGCATCTTTTATTCCAATAAAAGTGGCATTGATAGTCTTTACTATGCCTATTTTAGAAGTCCACATGTTGCTGTTTGAAAACAGAAAGTTTAACTCTGTTGCAATAATTCCCTAGAAAAGTAAGAATGTCATAAAATGTTGAAACATTTTGCATATTAAGCTCTGATAAATTTACTACAGTGGGAGTTTTCTTTCATAATTTTTGGACCTAGGGAAGTATGGATGTTGCAGCATTCTTTACAGACTATCCTGTTTAGGCAGATTGCTGTTATGTTTGCATTGTTTGCATATGTTTGCTTCTTTAATGATTCTATTTGAGGATAGGACTATTAAATATGCAGAGGCATTTATTATGCAATGTTGAATAATAATTTTAGTGATTTTCTACAGTAGAGTATGATAAGGTTTTTGCAATGGTTTATACTAACTTATCTCACGAGTCCTTGTTGATTTTTGTGTGGATGAAGCTTTTGAGATTTAGGGAGACTATGATATGAGAGGAATTAAGGAGACACAAAAGCTCAAGCTTGGGGATGCCCAAGTCATCCCAAGATAATATTTCAAGAAGTCTCAAGCATCTAAGCTTGGGGATGCCCCGGTTGGCATCCCACCTTTCTTCTTCAACAACTATCGGTTAGTTTCGGTTGATCCTAAGTTTTGGATTCTTCACGTGATGTTTGCTATTCCTAGATGTCATTTTATTTAGTTTTGCTTTCTGTTTGAATAAATTATCAAGATCTGAAATTATTAAATGTTAGAGAGTCTTCACATAGTTGCATAATTATTCGACTACTCATTGATCTTCACTTATATCTTTTGGAGTAGTTTGTCATTTGCTCTAGTGCTTCACTTATATCTTTTAGAGCATGGTGGTAGTTTTATTTTGAAGAAATAGATGAACTCTCATGCTTCACTTAGATTATTTTGAGAGTCTTAATAGCATGGGTATTCAAGATTAGTAAAATTTTCTTATGAGTGTTTTGAATACTAAGAGAAGTTTGATGCTTGATGATTGTTTTGAGATATGGAGGTAATAATATCAAAGTCATGCTAGTTGAGTAGTTATGAAATTGAGAAATGCTTGTGTTGAAGTTTGCAAGTCCCATAGCATGCACGTATGGTAAACTTATGTAACAAATTTGAAACATGAGGTGTTGTTTGATTGTCTTCCTTATGAGTGGCGGTAGGGGACGAGCGATGGTCTTTTCCTACCAATCTATCCCCCTAGGAGCATGCACGTAGTGCCGAGGATTTTGATGACTTGTAGATTTTTGCAATAAGTATGTGAGTTATTATGACTAATGTTGAGTCCATGGATTATACGCACTCTCACCCTTCCATCCTTGCTAGCCTCTTCGATACCGTGCATTGCCCTTTCTCACATTGAGAGTTGGCGCAAACTTCGCAGGTGCATCCAAACCCCGTGATATGATAAGCTCTTTCACACATAAACCTCATTATATCTTCCTCAAAACAGCCACCATACCTACCTATTATGGCATTTCCATAGCCATTCCGAGATATATTGACATGCAACTTTCCATCATGACACATTCATCATTGTCATATTGCTTAGCATGATCATGTAGTTGACATAGTATTTGTGGCAAAGCCACCATTCATAATTCTTTCATACATGTCACTCTTGGTTCATTGCATATCCCGGTACACCGCCGGAGGCATTCATATAAAGTCATATTTGTTCTAGTATCGAGTTGTAATCATTGAGTTATAAATAAATAGAAGTGTGATGATCATCATTATTAGAGCATTGTCCCAAGTGAGGAATAAATAAATAAAAGAGAAAGGCCATAAAAAAAGAGAAGGCCCAAAAAAATGAGAGAAAAAGAGAGAAGGGACAATGTTACTATCCTTTTACCACACTTGTGCTTCAAAGTAGCACCATGATCTTCATAGTAGAGAGTCTCTCATGTTGTCACTTTCATATACTAGTGGGAATTTTTCATTATAGAACTTGGCTTGTATATTCCAACAATGGGCCTCCTCAAGTGCCCTAGGTCTTCGTGAGCAAGCAAGTTGGATGCACACCCACTAGTTTCTTTTGTTGAGCTTTCATACATTTATAGCTCTAGTGCATCCGTTGCATGGCAATCCCTACTCCTTGCATTAACATCAATTGGTGGGCATCTCCATAGCCCATTGATTAGCCTCGTTGATGTGAGACTTTCTCCTTTTTGTCTTCTCCACATAACCCCCTCATTATTCTATTCCACCCATAGTGCTATATCCATGGCTCGCGATCATGTATTCCGTGAAAGTTTATAGGTTTGAGATTACTAAAGTATGAAACAATAGCTTGGCTTGTCATCGGGGTTGTGCATGATGAGAGCATTCTTGTGTGACGAAAATGAAACATCACTAAACTATATGATTTTGTAGGGATGAACTTTCTTTGGCCATGTTATTTTGAGAAGACATAATTGCTTAGTTAGTATGCTTGAAGTATTATCATTTTTATGTCAATATGAACTTTTGTCTTGAATCTTTTGGATCTGAATATTCATGCCACAATTAAGAAGAATTACATTGAAATTATGCCAACTAGCATTCCACATCAAAATTTCTTTCTTTTATCATTTACGAACTCGAGGACGAGCAGGAATTAAGCTTGGGGATGTTGATACGTCTCCAATGTATCTATAATTTTTGATTGCTCCATGCTATATTATCTACTGTTTTGAATGTTTCTGGGCTTTATTATACACTTTTATATCATTTTTGGGACTAACCTATTAACCCAGAGCCCAGTGCTAGTTTATGTTTTTTACCCTGTTTTAGGGTTTCGAAGAAAAGGAAAATCAAACGGAGTCCAATTGACCTGAAACTTCACGGAACTCATTTTTGGAAGGAAAGAAGCCTAGAAGACTTGGAGTGCACGTCGGGGGATCTGCGAGGAGGTCACGAGGCAGGGGGCGCGCCCACCCCCTTGGGCGCGCCCTCCACCCTCGTGATCCCCTCGTGGCCCCCCTGACGTACTTCTTCTGCCTATATATCTCCATATACCCTAAAAACATCCGGGAGCACAATAGATCGGGAGTTCCGCCAGAAGCCTCCGTAGCCACCGAAAGCCAATCTAGACCCGTTTCGGCACCCTGCCGGAGGGGGAAATCCTTCTCCGGTGGCCATCTTCATCATCCAGGTGCTCTCCATGACGAGGAGGGAGTAGTTCTCCCTTGGGGCTGAGGGTATGTACCAGTAGCTATGTGTTTGATCTCTCTCTCTCTCTCGTGTTCTTGAGGTGATATGATCTTGATGTATCGCGAGCTTTGCTATTGTAGTTGGATCTTATGTTTCTCCTTCCCCTCTACTCTCTTGTAATGGATTGAGTTTCCCCTTTGAAGTAATCTTATCGGATTGAGTCTGTAAAGATTTGAGAACACTTGATGTATGTCTTACCGTGCGTATCTATGGTGACAATGGGATACCACGTGATTCACTTGATGTATGTTTTGGTGATCAACTTGTGGGTTCCGCCCATGAACCTATGCATAGGGGTTGGCACACATTTTCTTCGTGATTCTCCGGTAGAAATTTGGGGCACTCTTTGCGGTACTTTGTGTTGGTTGAATAGATGAATCTGAGATTGTGTGATGCATATCGTATAATCATACCCACGGATACTTGAAGTGACATTGGAGTATCTAGGTGACATTAGGGTTTTGGTTGATTTGTGTCTTAAGGTGTTATTCTAGTACGAACTCTAGGGCTATTTTTGACACTTATAGGAATAGCCCAACGGATTGATTGCAAAGAATAACTTTGAGGTGGTTTCGTACCCTACCATAATCTCTTCGTTCGTTCTCCGCTATTAGTGACTTTGGAGTGACTCTTTGTTGCATGTTGAGGGATAGTTATGTGATCCAATTATGTTAGTATTGTTGAGGGAACTTACACTAGTGAAAGTATGAACCCTATGCCTTGTTTCAACGCATTGCAATACCGTTTACTCTCACGTTTACCATTAGTTACCTTGCTGTTTTTATAATTTCAGATTACAAATACCTTTATCTACCATCCATATTGCACTTGTATCACCATGTTTTCGCCGAACTAGTGCACCTATACAATTTACCATTGTATTGGGTGTGTTGGGGACACAAGAGACTCTTTGTTATTTGGTTCCAGGGTTGCTTGAGAGAGACCATCTTCATCCTACGCCTCCTACGGATTGATAAACCTTAGGTCATCCACTTGATGGAAATTTTCTACTGTCCTACAAACCTCTGCACTTGGAGGCCCAACAACGTCTACAAGAATAAGGTTGTGTAGTAGACATCAATCCATAGTCTTCACTCAATGTCTTCTCTTGTCATAGTCTTCAATGTGAATATATTCACATACCACCTTTGTCTTCAATGTCTTCATACATTTTTAGGGGTCATCTCCGGTAGGAAAACCGAATCAATGAGGGACTACTACCTGTGTTATCCTGCAATTCTCACAAACACATTAGTCCCTCAACCAGGTTTTCGTCAATACTCCAAAACCAACTAGGGGTGGCACTAGATGCACTTACAATCTCCCCCTTTTGGTGATTGATGACAAACTGGTTGAAGTTTTCAATGGGGATAAAAGTATGTGAAATTGTAAAGGATTTAAGTATTGTCTTCATAAGTAGCAGGAAGGCTCCCCCCTGAAGATGTGCATATAAGTATTTTACTTTTGAATGCAAATGCACATGGCAGGTTGTACTTGCGTAGCTCCTCTTCTACTTATGAAGACAATTCATCATGCATGAAAGGATATAACGAAGATAATGACATGCATAATGAAAAGTGGACGTCTGCAAAATGACTTCGTGCGGAATTTATCGTCGCACATGCGGAATTTATCATCGCATGACATAGTGTCAAAAAAAGGTAGCAGACGACCATCAAGTTTAAGTGTACAACTCAAAATGAACCAAATGTTTCAAAAGCGAGAGTTGTAAGCACTTGGCAAATGTAGCAAAAGTAAAGCAACCACCCATATGGACCCGCTTGAAGACTATCAACTCATATGCTTCTCCCCCTTTTGTCAGTAATGACCAAAAAGGTTTGAAGACATAGAGCTTCTACTCGTTCCCATGAGGAGTAGGTGAAGCAGCAGGGTCGTCGTTGAGGTTCCATGGTGTAGAAGAACTTGGTGCAGTGTCGACACGCACTGAAGTTGGAGGTGGTGAACTAGCGTCATCTTGATCATCTATGACTCTGGCATTCACCATTGCAACTGAGGAGGAATAGTCAGAGTCTTCAAGTGAGGGAGTCCGACGCAAGTGAGCATTCCTTGGAGGAGTTGAGTCAAACTTGAATCTTTCTGTGAAGCCATCATCTTGTAGATCAGCTTCATCACCGAGTAATGTCAAGCTCTTCCAAGACCTCCGATAGGTTTCATGTGTAACAAAGGCATTCTTGGTGGCAAGATTGCGAATGCGATTGACATCCACCAAGAGGCTTTGCATCTGACGCTTAAGCCAGTCATGATGCTTATCCTGTTTCTGATGTAGAGCGACGAGAAGCTCTCGATCATTGAGAACATGAGATCGCTTCCGAGGCCTTTGGGCAATGGTGCTTGCAGTGGCTTCAGTTTGGGTTCTAGGGGCACGTGTGTTGCTAGCCAAGGGGTAAACATGAGAAACGACCTGAACTCCTTCAATGGGATGGGTGAAGCTTTGACGATCAACATTGTGAAGATAAACTGGCTCCTTTGCAGGCTCTGGGTAAATAGCTTCAACAGACAGATCAACCTCTGGCAAGAATACGAGATGATTGCACGCAGACGGCTGATAGTTGAAAGCAGAGTGAAGCTTGATAAGGCGCATTACCCATGGAGCATAGAACTTTAGACCAAAGATATCAGAGCCAGATGTAGCCAACTGCCTGATGAAGAAGTCTTGAGCATTGAAGCTGATGCCATTGAAGATATAGAAAACCAAAGTCTTCATTGCTCCTTCAAGCTTCGCTACAGATGAATGTCCTTTGACAGGCCACAGAGTTTTCCTGATGATATGGTAAATGGTGGGGGGCAGATACTCTAGGTCTTCGACAAAGAATTCCATTGGGTATTTAGCATCGCACGGCAGAGGCTTCATCATGCTCAGCATTTGGCTCATGTTAGGCTCTGGCTTCTGGAAAATGCTCTCCAAAGCATTCTGGTGTTGCTGACAACCTGGTTCATAATATTCGCCAGGAGTGGGCAGGGCTGTAAGCTCAATGATGTCTTGGACTTTAGCTTCATGATGGACATCGCCTGTCATCCACGCAAGGATCCAAGTCTTTGGATCCCTGTTGTATCCACGAATGTGGAGGGTAGCACATAATTGAAGCAGAAGTTCTTCATTCCAGTGTTCCTTGGCAATCACAAAGTTGAGCAGACCCACGTCACGGAAGCAGTCAAGAGCTTCTTCAAGGCAACGCAATCCAGCAATGGCTTCGCAGTCTAGACGCATATGAGGGAAAATGCGCCCCTGATTGTATAAGATGCAAGAATAGTAGCTGCGTTGCTGATAACTCCAGAATCGATCCGAGGAGATTCTTGGCCTTGTGTAGGGGTTCTTGTCACTGTCAAAGAATGTGTTGTGCGCCTTGAATCCATTCAGATTAAACGATCCTGGTGACATTGCAGTACATGGAAACCGTGGTACCCTTGGCTTTGGCTTCTGGACCTGAGGCATGTGCTCCAGATGATACTCAAATTGAGGTCCGGGAGCAGGCGGAGGAACCAGAATTGGCCAGTGGATGGTAACAAGCTGACCACGATCATATGCTTGCTCGATGGTGTGTGGCCTGGGAGGTGGTACAGGAGCAGAGGCATTGAGTTCAAGCTGCAGATTTGCATCAGGTGCAGCATTAGCTTCAGGAGCAGTGACATCTGGCACCACATTAGCTTCAGGCGCCACATTAGCTTCAGCCATGACAACGTCATTGGCTTTAGTGTTGGTGGCCACCTCAGTATTGGTAACCTCCACTTCAGGAGCTGGAGGGTCAGACACGTTCGCCTCGAGAATAACTTCAGGGTTGGACGGGGGTGTAGCAACTCTTTCTTCATCTCTGGGTTCTTCTTCTTGGTCATCGGCTGATGCAGCCGGAATATCTTCAGCTATTTTGGCTTCAGATTCAGGGATGTTCGCCATAGGAGAGGCTTCAAGAAAGACTTCGCATGAAACGGATTGGTGCTCTTCTCCTTCTGGAACACTTGACAAAGTGACCTATGGCCTTGGTCCTTTGCGAAGCCTGCGAAACGCTGGCAACGCCTGTGGAGATGGAGTTGGTTGGGCCTCAAGGTCTTCATTGTCAATCACTGGAGTGGTGACCTGGGTTGGGGGAGTAGCTGGTGTTTCTTCATCACAAGGGGATTCTTGAGGGTGATCAGCCCATGAGTCATCCTGAGCAATTGGCGTCAATGGACGACCAATGCTGATGAGTTCGCTGTTTGTGAGAACAGGCGATGATACCAAATTGTGCTTGATCTGAGGAAGGACTTCATCATCTTCAACATTGTCGTGATGACCAATGTCTTCAGCTGCGGTGGGGTCAACAACTGGAATGTCTTTAGCTTCAGGAGCCTCTATGGAAGCAGGCTCATGAACTACCAAACGACGTTCTTGGTGTGCAGAGGGAGGACGAGCAACAGAAATTGGCTCGACAACAAGGGGCTCTGTGGGAGCAGCCCGGTCTCCTTTCTTTGTCTTTTGCTTCTTGATCGGTGGAGCATCATCAGTGGTGGCTTTGGACTTGCGCTTTGTGGCTTCGGCTTATCCTGCCCTAGTTTTCTGGAACTCTTAAGCCACTGTGGGGACCTTAGGCTTCGAGCCTATCATACTGGTCAGGAAGACAATGTGAGGTTCTTCCTGCCTTGAAGCTTCCGGTTGGCCCACAGCTAGCTTCTTCTTTTTCTTGGCAGCCATTCTGGGGTCGATGGTTGGTCGCCCCAAAGCCTTGCGCTTTTCAGCTTCATTGTAGCCTTGGACACATTTGGCAGCAAGATTCTTCATGCGCTCACAAGAACCTTTTGCTTCTTCTTGTTTCTTGTGGAATGCCTCCTTGAGCTCATGCATCATGACCTTGAAGTTTTGAATGTCTTCAACATTGAGCTTGGCCATGTGCTTCTTGAACTGAGCCTTTTCATAATCAATCTTATGCTTCAGCTCAACAATCTTCTGTGCAAGAGCCAGCTTAGGAGCAATGGCTCCATGGAAGGAGACGCTGAGGCCAATTGGGATCTGAAATCAGGGCTGTCAAACCACTCATCAATAAACTGAGATCAGGGCTGTCAAACCACTCATCAATAAACTTGTACAGAATCTCCACATCAAAGAGGGGAAGATCATTGAAGATTTCCGCCTCTTGCTTGCTCTTTATCAATTGCTCAAGAGCATCATCACCAAGATCATCGTTGCTAGACAGATCAATGGTGTCATTCTCGTTTCTCAAAACAGCAGCAGGGGTCAATGCTTGACCAGTTGGTTGCATGGGCTTTTTCAACTTGTCAGACTTGGAGGTGCGAGAGAGATCTTCAGACTGCACACTGGCTTCAGGAGGTGTAGTGGCCAAAGGCTTCGCCCATGAGACCTTTGGTGAAGAGGAGGGCTTTGAAGCCTTTGGTTTCTTTTACTTCACGGGCTTCGGTGGTGCAGGCGCTTCGTCAGAATCAGCGTCATCTGCAGAGTGATCCACGGCTGCCCTTGAACCTGAATGTGAGTGATGAGTCCTTCTAAGTTGTAGACGGGCCCAACAAGATTGGGTTCAGCATCGCGTGTGCCGTCGGCACGAGGAGTAGAGGGACTGGGGTTGAAGTCCAACCCTAGTGACTTCTTGTTCTCTTTGGCAGAAGTTTTGGCAAACTGGAAATTGCTCTTAAAGAGATTATCTTCACGACACCATAACAGAGAGGATGGGTCGGCATTAGCAGGCTGAGGTCCACGAATCATGCAGGGGTAGAAGCCTTGAGCAATAGCTTCGGACTTCGACTTGGGCTGAAGACCTTTGTATATAA
Source organism: Triticum aestivum (assembly GCF_018294505.1). NCBI lineage: Eukaryota > Viridiplantae > Streptophyta > Magnoliopsida > Poales > Poaceae > Triticum > Triticum aestivum. The sequence goes on from NC_057800.1 coordinate 669,586,567, forward strand.
TATTCGTTGGTGACAAATCTGTACTTGAACCATTCCTCCGCCCAATGTCTTCGAATCCATTGGATTCGGTTCTTGCATTCTCCATAGGTCTCTTCTGGATCTGACTTGTATAACTCATATAGATCCAGTGGCAGGTCCTTAGCAGTGGTTTCACGGTGCTGTCTGCCGCCCTTCCTGACTGATTTTTCTGTTGCCATGAAGTTTAGACTGAAAGGCTTCAACACTGTCAAAGTCTTCCGTCTGCTGGTCAGACAGGAACTGGCTTCAGGAGAATTTATGTGATGCTGTAAGAACTCTGCAAATGAATGCAGACTATGAGAACCAAGGGATTCTCCCACGGACATGTACCTGTGACAGCATTAGAGATGCGAGGGAGGGGAAGAGGTCATATGCATTCTTAGAAGATTTTGAAGATAAATCAGTTTAGAAGACATTGACCTCATAGTGCGAAGACATTCACTCATATGTAGAGAGTTGGTTCCAGATTTGTACGAATCCAAGAATAAGTACAAAGTGAGGAATCTAACTACTTTGTGAAGTATAAGTGAACATACTAGGCATGCTATGAGATGTAGAACAGGATAGATCCAACTTTGTAGCAACAAAAACCACTTGTGGTTGAAAAGGATGAATCTATTGGATCAAAAAGACTGTAAAAATAGTTTTTATTTACCACTCGAGGAACTGCTAGACAGAGTAGGAGATGAGGCCGAGCAGTTCGATCTTCCGTGCCCTAACTTGGCGACGGAGGACACCTACGGCGACGGTGGAGAAGACGATGTCCGCGGCCGGCGTGATGACGGCTTTGGTGAGGTCGCGGCAGCTAAGCGCTTTGTCGCCGGCGTCGTCGAGGGCTAGCGGTGGCTCTAGGGTTTGTGCGAGGAAGAGAAGTGGAAGAAGAGATAATGACTGGGGTGTGGTGAGTATTTATAAGGACAGGGACGGCACAGCGTTATTACGCAGGTGCCCCTGGCGGTTCACATCTGAAGGACACGTGGCGATCATGCAACACATCGGAGCTTGTTCCATGTTCCGACGTACGCCTGGATTGTCGGGTGGTCGTTCCCGCTTCTCCGGGTTTTAGGAAAAAAGGATTGAGCATTTAAAACAGATTTAATGATTGTCTCTGTATCTTCTGTTGACAAGGACGCAGCGAAGACATTCGACAGTTTCAATAGAATGCATATGATTTGGATAGATAGATTTGAGACGGGAGCATAGAAAGGTTAGGGTCCGATCACATTCACTTAGTTCAAAAGATTCAACGAGAAGACATAGCTATAAGTGAATGTTGTAGAGGACAAAACGCAATCAGATGAATATATTCGAATAAGACCAAATCAATATAGTGAAGATAAACATGAAACCGTGTTAATATTGAAAGCAAACCAAATGCGACGACTTTGCCAATGTAACACCAATAGAAAATACTCCAAACAAAAGTTTGGTGGTGGCGTTACCCACCGTATAGGAAGTATTAGACCCAGACACGGCGCACAATTATCGTGGCACACCTAAGTCAAATTACACGTTAATGTATTCACACTTAGAGTGTAAGTCTTCATTAGTTGAATATATACGTTACTTCATTTGTTGCACATCTAAGACATCAACATGCATAAGTGTTAGGATGTGTGCATGATCACAGGACATTTGAGGATTCCAAGATATTCAGCTCACACCGCAACTTGCAAAACCTTTTCTCATCCAAGGGCTTTGTGAAGATATCTGCCAGTTGCTCTTCAGTGTTGACGTGAATGATATCAATATCTTCCTTCATGACATGATCTCTGAGAAAGTGATGACGGATATGCATGTGCTTTGTCTTCGAGTGCTAAACTGGGTTGTTGGCGATCTTGATGGCGCTTTCATTGTCGCAGTAGAGTGGCACTTGCTTCAGATGAATGCCATAGTCTTTGAGTGTTTGCTTCATCCATAGAAGCTGAGCACAGCAAGATCCAATAGCAATGTATTCAAATTCAGCAGTGGAGAGAGATACACAGTTCTGCTTCTTTGAAGGCCAACACACAAGTGATCATCCCAGAAAGTGACATGTGCCTGATGTAGACTTGCGATCCACCTTGTCACCAGCATAATCAGCATCCGAGAATCCAACTAGATCAAACTCTGAGCCCTTTGGATACCATAATCCTAGTGTTGGGGTGTAAGCCAAATATCGAAGAATTCGCTTCACAACAAAGTGATGCGATTCCTTTGGTGCCGCTTGGAATCGGGCACACATGCAAACACTAAGCATGATATCTGGCCTAGATGCACATAAATAAAGCAAAGAACCAATCATGGAGTGGTATACCTTTTGATCAAACTCTTTACCATTTGCGTCAGAATCCAGATGACTCTTGGTAGGCATTGGCGTCGTATAACCTTTGCAGTCTTGCATTCCAAACTTCTTCAGGCAATCTTTGAGGTATTTCTCTTGAGAGATGAAGATGTCATTGCGTTGCTGCCGTATTTTAAGACCAAGGAAGAACTTCAGCTCACCCATCATGGACATCTGATATTGCTCTTGCATCATGTATCCAAACTCATCACTGTATTTCTGATTAGTGCGGCCGAAGATAATGTCATCCACATATAATTGGCACACAAACAGTTCACCATCATATGTCTTCGTGAAGAGTGTGGGATCCAGGGAACTAGGTTTGAAGCCTTTGCTCTTCAGGAAGTATTTCAGTGTGTCATACCAAGCACGAGGGGCTTGTTTGAGGCCATACAGTGCCTTGTTGAGCTTGTAAACCATGTCAGGATGTTTTGGATCTTCAAAGCCAGACGGTTGTGCAACATACACTTCTTCTTCAATCTTGCCATTGAGAAAGGCACTCTTCACATCCATTTGATATAGAAGAATATTATGATGATTTGCATAGGCCAGCAGTATGTGTATGGCTTCAAGCCTAGCCACAGGAGCAAATGTTTCATTGAAGTCAATGCCTTCCACTTGAGTATATCCTTGAGCAACGAGATGAGCTTTGTTTCTGACAACCTGACCATGCTCATCTTGCTTGTTGCGGTATATCCATTTGGTGCCTATTATATTGTGCTTTCGTGGATCAGGACGCTTAACCAGTTCCCATACATTATTCAGCTCAAACTGTTGAAGCTCTTCTTGCATTGCTTGAATCCATTCAGGTTCCATAAAGGCTTCTTCAACTTTCCTGGGTTCTGATATTGAGACGAATGCGAAGTGCCCACAGAAATTTGCTAGCTGAGTTGCCCTTGAACGAGTGAGTGGACCAGGTGCATTTATGCTATCAATTATTTTTTCAATCTGCACTTCATTGGCAATGCGAGGATGTACAGGGCGAAGACTTTGCTCTTGCTGATCTGTGTTGTTGTTGGGAGGAATGTCTTCAGGCTGAGCACAGTCTTCATGTTGATCAGGTGCTGAGATGATAAGTTCTTCTTCAGGATGAGCTTCAGAAGGTATAATCTCTCCAGTTCCCATAAGCTTGATTGATTCACTAGCTTGAACTTCATCTAGTACATTTGGCAGTTGCTCTCTTTGTGAACCATTTGTCTCATCAAACCGCACATCCACTGTTTCAAGCACTTTGTAATGAAAGAGATTGAAGACTCTGTAGGAGTGCGAATCCTTTCCATATCCAAGCATAAAACCCTCATGTGCTTTTGGTGCAAATTTTGAAGTGTGATGTGGGTCCTTGATCCAGCACCTTGCTCCAAATACTCTGAAGTAACTGACATTTAGCTTTTTGCCAGTAAGGAGCTCATAAGATGTCTTGCTCAGAAGCTTGTGAAGATAAACAAGATTTATTGTGTGGCATGCAGTGTCAATGGCTTCAGTCCAGAATTTTCTTGGAGTCTTGTATTCATCTAGCATCGTTCTGGCCATCTCAATGAGTGTTCTGTTCTTGCGTTCGACGACGCCATTCTGCTGTGGCGTGTACGGAGCTGAGAATTCATGTGTGATGCCCAAGGTATCAAGATATGTATCAAGGCCAATGTTCTTGAATTCAGTGCCATTGTCACTTCTGATGTGCTTTATCTTAGCACCAAAATTGTTCATAGCACGATTGGCGAAGCGTCTCAAGACATCCTGCACTTCAGTCTTGTAAAGGATTATGCGCACCCAAGTATATCTAGACTAATCATCAACAATGACGAAGCCATAGAGACAAGCAGTAGTAGTAAAAGTTGAGTAGTGAGTGGGACCGAAAAGATCCATGTGGAGCAGTTCGAAGGGTTGAGTAGTAGTCATGATTGTCTTCGAAGGATGTTTTTCCCTCGTCATCTTCCCTGCTTCACAGGCACCGCATAAGTGATCTTTCTTGAACTTGACGCCCTCGATGCCTATGACATGTTTCTTCTTCGCAAGGGTGTGGAGGTTCCTCATGCCAGCATGCCCAAGCCTCCGATGCCAAAGCCAGCATTCTGAAGCTTTTGCAAGAAGGCATACTGCAAGTTGTGGCCCTGCTGAGAAATCTACCACGTACAGATCATATTTTCGATACCCTTCAAACACTAGAGACTTGTCAGATTCCATTAGTACAAGACAATGATATTTTCCAAACATTACGATCATGTTCAAATCACAGAGCATCGAGACAGACATTAGGTTGAAGCCAAGGGATTCAACAAGCATGACTTTATCCATGTGTTGATCCCTTGAGATTGCAACTCTACCTAGACCCAATACCTTACTTTTACCAGTGTCAGCAAATGTGATGTGACTCTTGTCAGATGGACGTAAGGTTGAGTCCATAAGAAGACTTCTTTTGCCAGTCATGTGATTTGTACACCCACTGTCAATAATCCATTCTGAAGACTTTGAAGATGCTAGTGTCGTACCCTACAGTGCAGTTAGGGGGATAGGCTTCACGAAGAGAATTGTGAAGCAAAAACATTTGACGAACCAGTGGGTTATGAAAACTTAGATCCAGATTAGGACTAATAGGGAGAGTGGCATGCGATTCAGGAATGAAGTACATAATGATGCCATTCGGGCATTTGATCTTGCGCCCTACAAGATTTTTAAGGTCCCCAGCAATAGCGTCAGAAGATTTTGTTTTTCTGTTGTAGACCATTCCCTGCAAAAGAGAGTTAAGCTTTCTTAACCACCCACATCTTCAAGGGTGGCTTAGAAGCAATAAGTCTAAGTGCAGCATCTGAGAATTTTGGCTTTGAAGCCTTAGCAAACAGTCTTGCAGGTGGACAATAGTACTCATAAGAATAAGCAGACTAATTTTTGGTCATATGAACATGACGGTTTGATGAACCACTCTCATATTCATATGCCTGAGTATGGTTTCCCTGCAAAACATTTGCGTTAGTGTGACTCAGATGAGTCCTCTGTTTGTATGAAGCCTTTGGACCGTATGAAACCTTTGGTCTGAGGTTTGTCTTCTTCAAGTGAGGTGTCATGACGACATTCACAGGAAGATTTTCCAGACACTTTTTTGGAAACCAGATCTTCTTCATAGGCGGTCCATTCCTGCAGTTAGTACCAATGTACCTGGCAAACACTTCACCATTCTGATTCTTAAACAGTTTATAGTTTGCATCAAAGGATTCATCAATGATAATGGGGTTAGCACAAGTGAAGCCAGATAAATTGGATGGATCTGCTGAAGGTTCCTTTGCAGCAACCCATGTGGTTCTGGGGTACTTCTCAGGTTTCCAGTAATAGCCATCTGCATTTGTTTTCCTTACGAACCCAACACCCTCTTTCCTAGGGTTTCGGTTCAGAATCTGCTTCTTGAGGACATCACATAATGTCTGATGTCCTTTAAGGCTTTTGTACATCCCTGTTTCAAGCAATGTCTTCAACCTAGCATTCTCATCAGCAATAGCAGTGGTATCCTTAGCAGAGGGGTTAGTTACCACATCAACAGTTGAAGATATTGCAACAGTAGTAGCAGTGGAACATTCAGCAACAGAAGTAGCATTATCACGCTCAATGCATTTAAGACATGGTGGTTCAAATCCTTCCTGAGCGGAACTGATCTGTTCGGTGCGAAGTGACTCGTTTTCCTATTGAAGATCTTCATGAGCCGCTCTCAATTTCTCAAGTTCTTGCTTCCTTTGAAGATAATCATAGGAAAGCTTTTCATGAGTTGTTGAGAGAGTATCAAGACGATCTTCAAGTTCCTGATACTTAACGTGAAGATTTTTTATGTCATCAATTAAGGATTCAGATCGAGTCATTTCAGCTCCCAACAGATCATCGCTTCTGTCTAACAGTTTTTGAATATGTTCCATGGCCTTTTGTTGTTCAGTTGCAATTTTAGCAAGTGTTTTGTAGCTGGGTTTTGAATCACAATCAGAGCCATCATCACTGGATGTTTGATAGCGAGTAGTGCATGTGTTTACCTTGGCACCGCGTGCCATGAAGCAGTAGGAGGAGTGGAGTTGTCCTTGTCATTTGCATCGGTGTTGGTGATGAAGTCATTGTCTTCAATGTTGAAGATGGACTTGGCGACATATGCTGTAGCCAGACTTGCAATGCCAGAATCAGACTCCTCCTCAGACTCCACCTCTGCCTCCTCAGAAGCGGACTCCTCCTCAGAATCCATTTCCTTGCCAACAAACGCATGTGCCTTGCCAGATGAGCTCTTCTTGTGTGATGAAGACTTTGAGGAAGACTTGGAAGAAGACTTTGAGTATTTCTTCTTCTTCTTGTCGTCAGAGTCATATTCCTTTCTCTTCTTCTTCCTTCTGTTCTCATTGTCCCACTGTGGACACTCAGAGATGAAGTGTCCAGTTTTCTTGCACTTGTGGCATGTTTTCTTCTTGTAGTCATGAGCAGAAGCTTCATCATTCCTTGAGCTTGATCATGAAGACTTTCTGAAGCCTTTCTTCTTGGTGAACTTGTGGAACTTCTTTACAACCATTGCAAGTTCCCTTCCAATGTCTTCAGGATCATCAGAACTGCTGTCAGATTCTTCTTCAGATGAGGAAATAGCTTTTGCCTTCAAGGCACGAGTTCGCCCATAGTTTGACCGTAGATATCTCTTTTCTCAGAAAGCTGAAACTCATGTGTGTTGAGCCTCTCAAGTATGTCAGATGGATCGAGTGTCTTGAAATCAGGACGTTCTTGAATCATCAGGGCTAGGATGTCAAACGAACTATCAAGTGATCTCAGCAGCGTCTTGACGACTTCATGTTTTGTGATCTCAGTAGCGCCGAGGGCTTGAAGCTCATTTGTGATGTCAGTGAGTCTGTCAAATGTGTGCTGGACATTCTCATTGTCATTTCGCTTGAAGCGGTTGAAGAGATTGCGAAGGACACTGATTCTTTGATCTCTCTGGGTTGAGATGCCTTCATTGACCTTGGAGAGCTAGTCCCAGACCAGCTTGGATGTCTTCAAGGCACTCACACGGCCATACTGTCCTTTGGTCAGATGACCGCAGATGATATTCTTGGCAGTAGAGTCCAGTTGAGTGAACTTCATGACATCAGCAGCAGTGACACCTTCTCCAGCCTTGGGAACACCGTTCTCAACGACATACCATAGGTCGACGTCAATGGCTTCAAGATGCATGCGCATCTTATTCTTCCAGTAGGGATATTCAGTTCCATCAAAGACGGGGCACACAACGGAGACTTTGATTATCCCTGCAGTCGACATAGCTAAAACTCCAGGTGTTTAAACCGAATCACACAGAACAAGGGAGCACCTTGCTCTGATACCAATTGAAAGTGCGTTATATCGACTAGAGGGGGTGAATAGGCGATTTTTATGAAAGTCTTCAAAACGTGGAAGTTATGAAGACAAACAGTAAAGATATACCTATTACTATGCAGCGGAAGTTAGATTACACTAGGCAAGCCATGGTCAAGTATCAACAGAGTGAAAGCACAGTGACAAATAGCTGTAGTGTAATTAGGATCAGGTAGGAAGAAGTTATGAAGACAAACATATTATACAGTTACGTTGTGAAGACAAAAGATAGAGCAAGCATGCAATGGCTTCACAATGAGTAACAGTAAGTAAAAGGAAGTGAAGATGAAACCAGTGACTCGTTGAAGACAATGATATGTTGGACCAGTTCCAGTTGCTGTGACAACTATACGTCTGGTTGGAGCGGCTAGGTATTTAAACCTTAGGACACACAGTCCCAGACACCCAGTCCTGAACACGCAGCTCAGGACACCAAGTCCTCACCGTATTCTCCTTAAGCTAAGGTCACTTAGTCCTCGCCCAATCACTCTGGTAAGTCTTCAAGGTAGACTCCCAAACCTTCACAGACTTTGTTCACTGGCAATCCACAATGTCTCTTGGATGCTCTGAACACGACGCCTAACCGTCCGGGGATGCACAGTCCTCAAGTGTAATAAGTCTTCAGATCACACAGACAAGAAGACTTAAGTGATGCCCAATTTACTCTGGCTCTGGGTGGTTAGGGCTTTCTCCTCGCTAGGAATTTTCTCTCAAAGGCTTCGAGGTGGGTTGCTCTCAAACGACAAAAGCCGTGCACTAAAATCTGAGCAGCCAACCATTAATGGTTGTAGGGGGTGGGCTATTTATAGCCACTTGGCAACCCGACCTGATTTGTCCGAAATTACCTTGGGTCACTAAGGAACTGACACGTGTCTCAGCGGTCAGATTTCAAACTCTCATGGCAACTTTACTTGGGCTACAAGCAAAGCTGACTTGTCCGGCTCTGGACAAGATTCGCTCTCATTGTCTTCACTCGAAGACATAGGTTTTAGGTTTAGGCATCACTTCAGTCATTCTGACTGGTTCTCCTGGACCCCACTTAACAGTACGGTGGTTCCTATGGCTGAACACAAAAGAAAAAGAACTACGAAAGATCTAAGTCTTCGAGCTCCATAGGCTTCATAACGTGTCTTCTTTTGTCATAGTCTTCAATGTGAATATCTTCATATACCACCTTTGACTTTGATGTCTTCATACATTTTTAGGGGTCATCTCTGGTAGTAAAACCGAATCAATGAGGGACTTCTACCTGTGTTATCCTGCAATTCTCACAAACACATTAGTCCCTCAGCTAGGTTTGTCGTCAATACTCCAAAACCAACTAGGGGTGGCACTAGATGCACTTACATGGGGAGTTAGCACCATTGTACCTTCCATCCACTGACCACTATCATGTTTTAATTTCTTCACAAAGTTTTCTTCCTTCTTGCGGATAAAAATGCTTGGAAAGATGCAGTGTTGCAGTCACCGCTTTTCAGCCATGTCCCCCACGACCTCTGAATCACTTGGATCTCTTCTAATTCAAGCAAGTATCTAATCAGTTCGGCTAGTTCCTTTCGTTTTTCCTCATTGTCGTCTGTCATGGAACTTTCCATCTCCTTTTCTAGATCTTTTTGTGCCTTGCAGAGCCTTTTCTTTGGCTTTTTTAACACTCATTGATCCCAATCATGAAATAGTGTGTGCATACGATTCAGATTCTCGTACACACTAGTCACCAAAGGATCAGCAACAACCTTAATCCAAGCATCCATGACAGTTTGATTAAATTTCTCTTCTCGCAACCAGCGAGCTTCAAACCTCTTTGGTTGTCCACTTGCCCCTACAACAATTGGTTGATTATAAAATTCAGTGTTCATTCTGTCAATAATTAGCAAGGTGTTGTGGCAGCTTATGTGCCTCCTCTGATTCAGCCTCACGTTGTTATTGGTCAAGTTCTGACAATTTTCAGACCAGAGCTTCCTCCGGTAATGCAATGGACAAGATCTTTTCAGCGTATGATGCCAGTCTTTGATACAATGCACATTCCTCGAGGGTTACAGTTCTTCAGTCCTTTCAAACCAGTTCTACTGTCTAAGCGCTCTTGGGAGTTATCTTTTTCTTACTCTGCTATGACGAACAAGTTGGTTTTCATCCTTCCCCAGTTCGTCGGATGGTAAATATTCCAAGGAAGCCTCCTGTTGCTTGTGCACTTTGTTTTGACAAATGTTGCTGAGGATTGTGCCATGGTTGACCCAGCATTGTCTGCAGTTGAGATGTATGCCTTCAATTTCTCTGCAGCCCCAAGTCAGCGTCCAGCTCGTGCTCGTAAACCAAAGTATGTGATTGTTGAGTCTGAGGTTAGGCGCAGTGCCAGGCTCTCAGCCTTACGTGATGGCTTCAGGCATTCTACTCCAGTCAAGTCCTCTATGAAGAAACCTGCAGCAAAGCCCCAAAAGAAGCACAAGGTTACTGTGGATGGCGAACTACCACGGGCTCCTCCTCACGATGCAGATCAACCTACTGTCTCGCCGCCCACGCCAATCAATGTGTTGCAGCAGGTTGGCCTTCGCCTCGGCATTGGGCTGGAGAAGCTCACTAAGGAGAAGCTTGAGGCTTCTTCTTGCAAGTCTTCTGCTCCTCCTAGCTCCAATGATAGCTGACCATTTCATTTGGTGGGGTTTATGGTTAACCCTTGTGAAAACCATTTATCTGCACTTATCTTTTAGGCTTTGTCTGAAATTTTATGCTATCCCTTGGCTGAACTGGTACTGTCATTATGTGACAGTCTTTTGTTGTTACTTAATTATGGTCTGTAATGAATCACAATGATGTTAGAGATTGGAAAGTTCTCTGTTGGAATGTGCGAGGTCTGAATTCAGATGACAGAAAGCGTGCAGTTCGTTAGAAAATCGATGAGAGTGCTTGTTCCATTGTTTGCCTCCAAGAAACAAAATGTGAGGTCATTGATCAGCGTTTCATCCATAAGTGTTGTCCATGACGTTTTGATCAGTTTCTCCATGTGCCTTCGTCTGGAGCCTCGGGTGGGTTGTTAGTTGTATGGAATACTGCTTTGTTTGCTGGGAAGCTAATTGAGTCCAATAGTTTTGGTATTATGGTGGAATTCATGTCTGTTCATAACTCCCAAACCTGGACTCTAGTTTTAGTCTATGGACCCTGTCAAAATCCAGCTAGAGATAATTTTATTAATTGGTTACATGATATAACTATCCCTGATGATGCTAACTGACTGTTACTGGGTGATTTCAATTTCATGCGATCAATGAATAATAGGAATAAACCAGGTGGTGATATTAATGACATGTTCATCATTAATGAGGTTATTGGGCACCTGGGCTTAATTGAATTACCTATCAAGGGCAGAAGGTACACTTGGACAAATATGCAAACTGCTCCTTTGCTTGAACAGATTGATTGGTTTTTTACAACCCCTTCATGGACATGTTCTTTTCCTAACACTATGGTCCTTCCTCTGGCTAGAACCACTTCAGATCATGTGCCATGTGTGGTGCAAATCAAAACCACTATTCCCAAGGCCAAAGTGTTTAGATTTGAAAATTACTGGACTAATTTGCCTGGTTTTCTTGATTGTGTCAGTGAATCTAGGAATAGGCCAGTTCATAAGAGATCTTCTGCTGCTATAATATCTGCAAAGTTCAAAGCTCTCAGGAAGGCACTCAAACACTGGCACATTAGCCTTTCTACCGTCAAGGCTCTAATTTCCAACTGCAATAAAGTAATTCTTTATCTGGATGGTCTTGAGGAGTTAAGGACTTTGTCTGGGCCTGAGGAAAATTTCAGGAAAATTGTAAAGTTACACTTGGAGGAAACTCTAAGGTTCCAATTTATCTACTGGAAGCAGAGATGTACCATTAGAAACATTAAAGTGGGAGAGGAAAACACCAAATTCTTCCATGCCATGGCCACAGAGAGATACAGGAATAACTCTATTTCTAGTATAACTTCTGATGATGGGCAAGTGACCTCTGATCATGCATCAATTGCTGGATTATTTTTGCAAGAGTTCAAGCAGAGGATGGGATGCACAAATAATACACAAATGGGTTTTGATATGCCAAATATTATTAAGAAGGTTCAGGGACTAGATGACTTGACCAAGCCCTTTTCTGAGCAGGAAATTGATTGTGTTATTAAGGAAATGCCTCCTGACAGAGCACCTGGGCCAGATGGTTTCACTAGCCTTTTTCTTAAGAAGTGTTGGCACATAATTAAAGATGACTTTCATCAACTGGTCAAAGAGTTGTTTGAGGGGCACCTTGATTTGGAGTGTATCAACAGTTCTCTCATAATCTTGATCCCAAAAAAGCTTTCACCTGAGGGTTTGAATGATTACAGGCCAATATCTTTGACAAATACCTGTTTGAAATTCCTCACTAAACTTTTGGCAAACAGGTTGCAGAAGGTCATCCTTTCCTGTATTCATAAAAACCAATATGGGTTTATTAAATCCAGGTCTATTCAGGATTGTCTAGCTTGGTGCTTTGAGTATATCCACCAGTGTAATGCTTCAAAGGGACCAATAGTGCTGCTGAAATTGGATTTTACTAAAGCCTTTTACACTATTGAGCATGATTCCATTCTTAGAATCTTAAGATACAAGGGTTTCAATGAAAAATGGATCTCCTGGATGCAAACTATTTTGTCTTCTGGCTCTTCTTCTGTGCTTCTTAATGGTGTTCCTGGTAACCATTTTAAATGTAAGAGAGGAGTCAGGCAAGGAGACCCAATGTCACCTCTTCTTTTTGTCCTTGCCGCTGACCTGCTTCAGTCTGTTGTCAATGACATGTGCAGTAAAGGAATTCTGACTTTGCCAATCCCTTCCAACAGCCAGGATTACCCCATTGTTCAGTATGCTGATGATACACTAATTGTGTTGCCTGCTATTGATCACCAACTGCTTGCTCTTAAAGACATGCTTGATGTCTTTGCTGTGACAACAGGATTATCTGTGAATTTTACAAAATCCCTTATGGTGCCTATGAACTTGTCATCTGATGAAGCTAACAGGTTGGCCTCAATTCTTGGCTGTAGCATAGGAACCATGCCTTTTACTTACTTGGGTCTACCCATGGGGACTACAAGGCCCTCAATCCAAGACCTCATGCCCCTTGTGCATAGGATTGAAAGAAGATTGTCTGCCACTTCATGTTTTCTGAATCAAGGTAGCAGGTTGCAGTTGCTCCACTCTGTTCTAACATCAATGCCTATATACTTCCTGTGCACACTAGTCATCCCAACTAGAATTTTGAAGCAAATTGAAAGGATTCAGAGACAATGTCTATGGAGAGGAAACTCTGATACTCCAAGACAATCTCTGGCCGCCTGGGACTTGGTATGCTTACCAAAAAACAAAGGGGGTCTTGGTGTGCTTAATCTCAGGGTGTAGAATGAGGCCTTGCTTATGAAGTTCTTGCACAAATTTTATAATCATCATGACATCCCCTGGGTTGGCCTTATTTGGAATGCCTACTGTGCCAACTCTGTCCCTCATACTACCATGCTCTGTGGATCTTTTTGGTGGCGTGATGTGTTTAAATTGGTTGACAAATATTGTCAGATGGCTACTCCAGCGTTGGGTGATGGCAGGTCCATTCTCTTTTGGTCTGATAGATGGATGGTTGAGCTTAAGGGTTCATGTCTCAGTGAAAAATTTCCCAGGATCTTCTCCTTTGTTATTGATGAGCAACTTTCAATGTCTGATGTGCTTTCCCAGGAGATTTTTCAAATTTGCATTTGCCCATCTCTACACAGGCCTTTGCTGAGCTTGAATGTCTCCAACAGCTGACTCATGATTATTCTTGCTCTGCAACTCATGACGCATGGATTTGGCCTTTTCATAAGGGTTGTTTCAGACCCAAATCCTTCTATGTGTATGAGCATCAGCATATTGTTGTTGATCCAATCTTCCAATGGATTTGGAAATCTTCATGTACATTGAAAATCAAAATGTTTGGTTGGTTACTGCTGAGAGATCGTTTAAACACCAGAGACATGCTACTCAAAAGGCATTGGGATGTGGAAGATCATACTTGTGTCCTATGTCCATATCTGATCCATGAAGGTCGTGCACATCTGTTCTTCTCTTGTAATTTTAGCATTAGAGTCTGGAATTACTTGCAGATTATCTAGGAACCATAGCCTGGGATGACAACTTACAACATGGCAGTAAAGGCTAGGAAGGATTTTGGGCATTCTTTCTTCACTGAAGTGGTCTTTACAGCAGCTTGGAACATTTGGATCTTGAGGAATGGCAAGGTTTTCAGGAATGAGACACCTTCTTTCAGAGCATGGAGGCATAACTTCATCCATGACATAACCCTTCTTTCTCATAGGATAAAATGTAAATACAAGGATAGCCTTCTAACTTAGATCTCTAACCTTCCTTAGGTAGTGTTTTTCTTTGCCCTGCTTGGGTTGTAACTTTGTAAGTATTTTTGTCTTCCTCTTTTCTCTTCTTGTATGGACTTGTAATAGGACTTTGTTCTTTGTTGTTTTCAATAAAGAGCTGTGAGGCTGTTGCCTTGCAGTACATATACAAAAAAAATAGTAGCCTGTGATCCAAGTGGTTAAACTCCATATTTTCTAGAGCGGCATTGGGAAAAATCAGTGACCAAGCATCGTTTACTAACCCTCGGTCAAGCCTTTCTCAGATTTGTCCTCTTCTCCACGTAAACGGGTCACCCACAAAACCCAGGTCCCTCAACCGACAATCATCAATGGCATTTTGGAAGGCCTGCATGTACTGTTGCGAACGGGGGTTACCACCCTGCTTCTCATGCAAAAACTGTAGCTCATTATGGTCTCTAATCATAATCCATGGGAGGTTGTGATTTTGGTGCAATTGTCTCATACGGTCCCACATTTTATATTTATTTCCCATCTAAATTCTCCATACATCCCTGTCAAGTGCCAAATTATATCATTTCCTTCCTCAATCTTAACATCAATGAACATGGGATCTAGCTCTAGCCTGGTCGGCCTAATGTTATTATTCTAGAGCAGCAACAAGCCTCCCTTCCTACCATCACTAGGGCACATGAGTTTTTCATCCATCTTCAATCGTCTCCTCAAACACTCAGCTGTTTAGATATCTAGGTGTGTCTCTGAAAAAAACAACACATCTGAATGGCATTTTCGCTGTACATCCAGCAACGCATGAACCGCTGGGGTGTTCCCCATTCCATGACAATTCCAAATCAAAATCTTCATTGCTTCTTCCTAAATGATCAAACCTAGGAAAAAAGGAACCTGTACCAATAAAGATTGCCACAAGCCCTCACTACTTAACCACATCCAATAGGATGGATGGAACTCAACTTCTCCTCGTTGAATCACAATCCCTTGCACAACATGCTCCTTCAATCAACATGATGGAGCAGAAAAAACACATCTATTATAGGAGACCTGGCGCAAAGACGATCAAGATCTCGTAGTAGTAGTAGTAGTAGTAGTAGTAGTAGTAGTAGTAGTAGTAGTAGTAGTAGTAGTAGTAGAGAGAGAGAGAGAGACCAGGCATGATGTCAAACGGCGCCATCCTGGGATAGCAATTGCCGGCAGCCGCGCCGCCACCAAGGACGCGGCTGGCAGCGGGCCAGCTAACCCTAGTCGCCTGGGTCTTCGCCTCGCAATAGAAAACACTCCTCAATGGGGAAAATGCTTTGTTTCTCAATAGAATTTAAAATTAGCCCCTGAACTTGTCCAGGGTTTATACTTTACTAGATGACCCTTTGTGCTGATGGCGCAAAGAGTGAGTGCGAACCAAGCTTTCAAACCATGCAAGTTAAAATAATTAGAAACCGCTCATAAAATCCTTGAAGCATAAGGAAATAGATATTTAGGTATGATGTTCATACACAATGTTTTACATATTACATTGATGGTATGTTCATAGGCCAAAAGAAAGGCATGAGATTGTTTCATGGTAAGGCAGAGATACATTATATAGACAGTTTTGGTCATCTAGCTTATAGAAACTAAGATATATTGTCATTTAGATCATGTGGATTCATCACTAACTACTGCAGGATGCTGCTAACGTGACACTATGATCAGAGACCCTTCGACGAAACTGTGTGCGATGCAATAATCGCAAACAGTGGTGTAAAAGAACCGACAAAAAAGTTGCAAAGCGTTTGTGATGCCGGGGCCATCAAACACGGTTCAGATTTTAGTTGCATGTGCGATGTAGGGCATACGGTTCAGTTCAATGAACTGTTTGCGATGAGGAGGAACAAAAGAAACAGGCAGCCAGATGAAGGCGTGTGCAATATACAGTATACGGTTCACTCGGATGAACTGTTTTTGATGAGGAGGAACAATATAAATGAGCAGCTAGATAAAGGTGTGTGCGATTGAGGGCATACGCTTCAGAAGGATTAACTGTTTGCGATTAGGCAATAAAACAGAAACGGGTTAGCCATATCGAAGTGTCTGCGATTATTAGCAAAACAAGAGTGTCTGCGATTGATGGCATACACTTCACATAGATGAACTGTTTGCGATTATCCACAACAAACTGAAACAGTTAGATAGATCAACGTGTGTGCGCTAGACGGGCACACACATTCTAATTAAAAGAAGCATGCACAATGGTAATAACGAGAGCGCATTGTTGTTGAAACAAGACGTGTGTGGGCGTTGCCTATCGTGGTGCACCCTATGGTGCAAATGCCACGTACGCAACCGAGAAGGCGTATGTGCCCATGTTAGGCCTTCCCAGAATAGTGCCGCACTTATAACCGTCAGTAAATTTTGAGCCTGCATCCCATCACATTCCAAATTGCAAACCTGTTCACACCGATCAAAACCTAAATGGTTTACCACTTAGGAGCGTATTAGTACTCAGTTATAAATACTACCACTCCAAGATGACTGCGCATTCCTCCTCAACTCCTCATCCACAAAAACAAACAAGTCATTCATCATTGTTCCCTTGCATCTGCCATGGCCAGTGTGAGTTCTGAGCCGAGAGATTGCCACCAGGGAGATGCGAGCATGGAAAAAGAAGCACATGTGATGTCCTGCCTCACCGCAAAAGCAGCCGGCATGTCCCGCCGCACGGCCATAGCAGCACCGAGGTCCCGCCACAACACCAAAGCAGCACGAAGGTCCCGCCACGCCGTCGATGGAGCAGACAGGTCCGGCCACGGCGTGGAAGCAGAAGAGATGTCCTACCGCGCCGCAAATGTAGCAGAGATGTCCTCTCGCACCGCGGCGGCCTGGGAAAATGTCTCATGGGCAGGCGAGGACTCTTACAGGTGCATGCATGCGATCGTCCATAGCCAGATGGATCAGATCTCTGGCTGGGTGAGGTTGCAGGACGACATGAAAGCCTCTTTTGAACAGGCTACCGACGTCATCCGACAACTAAATGAGAGCAATGCGAAGCTTCGGGCCGAGTGCAACCTGCTGAGGGGATCATCGGAAGTGGGGAGCAGTAGGAGGAGACCACTGCCTTGTTGAAGAGGACAGGCGTCATCTTCGAGAAACTTATGGACGAGAATTCCATGCTCTGCATCGAGCGTAGAAGGCTGGTGGAGGAATCCGTGGATGCTCTCAAGCATCATCTTGAGGATAAGAAAGAGCTCATCGCTGCTCGCCGCGGAGACTAGTTCCCATGGCTTACAGCAATGCATCAAGAAAGTAGAGATCAGCGAGCCAGATCATTGTCTTCCTTCTTCTTTTTCCCTTGTGTATTTCGGGCATTGCCGCATGTGGCTTTTTTTAATTATGTTCCTAGATATGTAGGACAATTATTATCCACTGTCATTGTCCTTATATTCATCATGCTTGCTATAGTCGCACTCGATGCTATATAGGTCCGTCGGATCTTACATCAAGATCCGTGCAAAACTTTCTTTTTAGATTTTCATTTTTCTCTCTTAAATCTCAGCCCAGTGTCAGGACCCCGATTCTAAGTCACACCGACCTAGCCTGTAACACCTCATATCACTTTGCGGCTTCACGCACGGTATTCCCACGAGAGCTAGCGGTGGCGCTAGGGTTCGTGCGAGGGTGGAAGAAGGAGATAATGACCGCGGTAAGTGTGAATTTATAGGCACAAGGGCGGCACTATGCTATTACACAGCTGCCCCTGGCGATTCGCATCTGAGGAACGCGTGGCCAGTTTGCAGAAGTTTGGGGTTTGTTCCACGTCCCACGCACGCCTGGATTGTCGGGCGGTCGTTCCTGCTTCTCCGAATTTTATGTGGAGGAATGAGCATTGAAAACAGACTTTATGGTTGTCTCTATATCTTCAGCCGACAAGGACGCGGTGAAGACATTCGACAGTTTCAATAGAATGCATATGACTTGGAGAGATAGAGTTTGAGATAGAAAGCATAGAGAAGTTGGGGTTCGATCACATTCACTTAGTTCAAAAAGATTCAACCAAGAAGACATAGCTATAAGTGAATGTTGTAGAGGACAGAACACTAGCATATATATATATATATAGTCAACACAGTGAAGATAATCATGAAAATATGTTCGAAGCCAAACCAAATGTGAAGACATTGCAAGGTAACGCCATGAGAGAAACACTTCAAAATAGAACGTTTGGTGGTGGTGTTACCCACCGTATAGGAAGTATTAGACCCAGGCACGGCGCACAATTATCGTGGCGCTCCGAAGTCAAATTCCACATTAATGTATTCAGACTTAGAATGTATGTCTTCATTGATTGAAGATATACTTCACTTCGTGTGTTGCACATCTAAGTCATCAATATGCATAAGGGTTAGGATGTGTGCCTGATCACAGGACATTTGAGGATTCCAGGATATTTAGCTCACACCGTAACTTGCAAAACCTCTTCTCATCCAAGGGCTTGGTGAAGATATCTGCCAATTTCTCTTCAGTGTTGACGTGTATAATATCAATGACTTCCTTCACAACATGATCTCTGAGAAAGTGATGACGAATTTCAATGTGCTTTGTCTTCGAGTGCTGAACTGGGTTGTTGGCAATCTTGATGGCGCTTTCATTGTCGCGGTAAAGTGGCACTTGCTTCAGATGAATGCCATAGTCCTTGAGTGTTTGCTTCATCCACAGAAGCTGAGCGCAGCAAGATCCAGCAGCAATGTATTCAGATTCAGCAGTGGAGAGAGATACACAGTTCTGCTTCTTTGAAGACCAACATACAAGTGATCGTCCCAGAAAGTGACATGTGCCTGATGTAGACTTGCGATCAACTTTGTCACCAGCATAATCAGCATCCGAGAATCCAACCAAATCAAACTCTGAGCCCTTTGGATACCATAATCCTAGAGTTGGGGTGTGAGCCAAAAATCGAAGAATTCGCTTCACAGCTAAGTGATGCGACTCCTTTGGTGCCGCTTGAAATCGAGCACACATGCAAACACTAAGCATAATATCTGGCCTAGATGCACATAAATAAAGTAAAGAACCAATCATGGAGCGGTATACCTTTTGATCGAACTCTTTACCATTGTCGTCAGGACCCAGATGATGTTTGGCTGGCATTGGTGTTGTGAAGCCTTTGCAGTCTTGCATACCGAACTTCTTCAGGCAATCTTTGAGATACTTCTCTTGAGATATGAAGATGTCATTGCGTTGTTGTCATATTTGAAGACCAAGGAAGAACTTCAGCTCCCCCATCATGGACATCTGATATTGCTCTTGCATCATATATCCAAACTCTTCACTGTACTTCTCATTGGTGCAGCCGAAGATAATGTCATCCACATATATTTGGCACACAAACAGTTCACCATCATATGTCTTCGTGAAAAGAGTGGCATCCAGGGAACCAGGTATGAAGCCTTTGCTCTTCAGGAAGTATTTGAGTGTGTCATACCAAGCCCTAGGGGCTTGTTTGAGGCCATACAGTGCCTTGTTGAGCTTGTATACCATGTCAGGATGTTTTGGATTTTCAAAGCCAGGCGGTTGTGCAACATACACTTCTTCTTCAATCTTGCCATTGAGAAAGGCGCTCTTCACATCCATTTGATACAGAAGGATGTTATGATGATTTGCATAGGCTAGCAGTATGCTTATAGCTTCAAGCCTAGCCATAGGAGCAAATGTTTCATCGAAGTCAATTCCTTCACTTTGAGTGTATCCTTGAGCAACGAGACGAGCCTTATTTCTGACAACTTGACCATGCTCATCTTTCTTGTTGCGACATATCCATTTAATGCCTATGATATTGTGTTTACGAGGATTAGGACGCTTGACCAGTTCCCATACATTATTCAGCTCAAACTATTGAAGCTCTTCTTCCATAGCTTGAATCCATTCAGGTTCCATGAAGGCTTCATCAACTTTCTTGGGTTCAGATATTGAGACGAATGCAAAGTGCCCACAGAAATTTGCTAGTTGTGTTGCCCTTGAATGAGTGATTGGACCAGGTGCATTGATGCTATCAATTATCTTCTCAATCTGTACTTCATTTGCAACACGAGGATGAACTGGACAAAGATTTTGCTCTTGCTGATCATTGTCATCGTTTGAAGGATTGTCTTCAGGCTGAGCATTGCCTTCAGGTTGATTAGGTGCAGAGATGATAAGTTCCTCTTCAGGCTATACTTCAGACGGTATGATTTCTCCAGTTCCCATAAGCTTGATTGATTCACTGGGTGGAATTTCATCTAGCACATTTGGCAGGTGCTCTCTTTGTGAACCGTTAGTCTCATCGAACCGCACATCCACAGTTTCAACCACTTTATAGTTAAAGAGGTTGAAGACTCTGTAGGAGTGTGAATCCTTTCTGTAACCAAGCATAAAACCTTCATGTGCTCTCGGTGCAAATTTTGAAATGTGATGTGGATCCTTGATCCAGCACCTAGCACCAAATACTCTGAAGTAACTGACATTTGGCTTCTTACCAGTGAGGAGTTCATAGGATGTTTTCTTCAGAAGCTTGTGAAGATAAACACGGTTGATGACATGGCATGTAGTATCAATAGCTTTAGGCCAGAACTTTCTTGGTGTCTTGTATTCATCGAGCATCGTCCGAGCCATC
The DNA here is from genome assembly GCF_018294505.1 of Triticum aestivum. NCBI lineage: Eukaryota > Viridiplantae > Streptophyta > Magnoliopsida > Poales > Poaceae > Triticum > Triticum aestivum. The sequence goes on from NC_057800.1 coordinate 669,607,269, forward strand.
TCAATGAGTGTTCTATTCTTGCGTTCCATGATGCCATTCTGTTGTGGCGTGTACGGAGTTGAGAACTCATGAGTGATGCCCAATGTATCAAGATAAGTGTCGAGGCCGGTGTTCTTGAATTCAGTGCCATTGTCACTTCTGATGTGCTTGATCTTGACGCCATAGTTGTTCATGGCTCGATTGGCGAAGCGTCTGAAGACATCCTGCACTTCAGTCTTGTAGAGGATTATATGCACCCATGTATATCTTGAATAATCATCAACAATGACGAAGCCATAGAGACAAGCAGTAGTAGTAAGGGTAGAGTAGTGAGTAGGGCCGAAGAGGTCCATGTGCAGCAGTTCGAAGGGTTGAGTCGTTGTCATGATTGTCTTCGAGGGATGCTTGGCCCTCGTCATCTTTCCAGCTTCGCAGGCACCGCATAAGTGATCCTTCTTGAACTTGACGCCCTCGATGCCTATGACGTGCTTCTTCTTTGCAAGAGTATGCAGGTTCCTCATGCCAGCATGCCCTAGCCTCCGATGCCAGAGCCAGCATTCTGAAGCTTTTGCAAGAAGACATACGACAAGTTGTGGTCCTGCTGAGAAATGTACCATGTACAAATCATCTTTCCGATACCCTTCAAAGACTAGAGACTTGTCAGATTCCATTAGAACAAGGCAACGATATTTTCCAAATATCACAATCATGTTCAAATCGCAAAGCATTGAGACTGACATTAAGTTGAAACCAAGGGATTCAACAAGCATCACTTTATCCGTGTGCTGACCCTTTGAGATTGCAACTCTACCTAGACCCAATACCTTGCTTTTACTAGTATCAGCAAATGTGATGTGACTTTTGTCAGATGGACGTAGGGTTGAGTCCATGAGAAGACTTCGTTTGCCAGTCATGTGATTAGTACATCCACTGTTAATAATCCATTCTGAAGCAGCTCGTGTCATACCCTACAGTGTAGTTAGGGGGATGGGCTTCGCGAAGAGCATTGCGAAGCATAAACATTTGACGAGCAAGAGGATTATTAAAGCTTAGATCGAGGTTAGGACTGATAGGACAAGTAGCAAGAGACTCAGGAACAAAATATATAATAAGACCATTTGGGCATTTGATCTTGCGCCCTACAAGATGTTTTAGGTCCCCAGCAATAGCTTTAGATGCATTTGATTTTCGCCTGGAGACCTTTCCCTGCAAAAGAGAGTTAAGCTTTCTTAGCCACCCACATCTTCAAGGGTGGCTTCGAAGAAATGAGTCTAAGTGAAGCATCTGAGAACTTTGGCTTTGGAGCCCTAGCAAATAGTCTTGTAGGTGGAGAATAGTACTCATAAGAAGAAGCAGAGTTGTTCTAGTTCTTATGAACATGGCGGTTTGATGAAACACGCTCATATTCATAGGCCTGAGTATAGTTTCCCTGCAAAACATTTGTGTTAGTGGGACTCAGGTGAGTCCTATGTCTGTATGAAGCCTTTGGACCATATGAAGCCTATGGTCTAGGGTTTGTCTTCTTCCCTTGTGATGTCATGACGACATTCACAGGAAGATTCTCCAGACACTTTTTGGGCACCCAGACTTTCTTCACAAGTGGCCCATTCCTGCAGTTAGTACCAATATACCTGGCAAACACTTCACCATTCTGATTCTTAAACAGTTTATAGTTTGCATCAAAGGATTCATCAATGACAATAGGATTAGCACAAGTGAATCCAGATAGGATAGATGGATCCACTGAAGGTTCCTTTGCAGCAACCCATGTGGTTTTGGGGTACTGCTCAGGCTTCCAGTAAGAGCCATCAGCATTCATTTTCCTTTTGAACCCAACACCCTCTTTCCTAGGGTTTCGGTTCAGAATCTGCCTTTTGAGGACATCACATAGTGTCTGATTCCCTTTGAGACTTTTGTACATCCCTGTTTCAAGCAATGTCTTCAACCTAGCATTTTCATCAGCAATAGCAGTGGCATCCTCAGCAGAGGGGTTAGTTACCACATCAACAGTTGAAGATATTGCAACAGTAGCAGCAGTAGAACATCCAACAACAGAAGTAGTGTTATCACGCTCAAGGCATTTAAGACATGGTGGTTCAAATCCTTCCTGAGCGAGACTGATCTGTTCGGCGCGAAGTGACTCATTTTCCTTTTGAAGATCTTCATGAGTCGCTGTCAATTTCTCAAGTTCTTGCTTCCTTTGAAGATAATCGTAGGAAAGCTTTTCATGAGTTGTTGAGAGCGTTTCATGACGACTTTCAAGTTCCTCATACTTAACATGAAGATTTTTTATGTCTTCAATTAAGGACTGAGATCGAGTCATTTCAGCGTCCAACAGGTCATCGCTTTTGTCTAACAGTTTTTGAATATGTTCCATAGCTTTCTGTTGTTCAGTTGCAATTTTAGCAAGTGTTTTGTAGCTGGGTTTGGAATTACAATCAGAGTCATCTTCACTTGATGTTTGATAGTGAGTATTGCGTGAGTTTACCTTGGCACCGTGTGCCATGAAGCAATAGGTGGGAGCGGAGTTGTCCTTGTCCTTATCATCGGCGTCGGTGACGAAGTCATTGTCTTCAGTGTTGAAGATGGACTTGGAAACATAGGTTGTAGCCAGACTTGCAACGCCAGAATCGGACTCCTCCTCAGACTCCACCTCTGCCTCCTCAGAAGTAGACTCCTCCTCTGAATCCATTTCCTTGCCAACAAACGCACGAGCCTTGCCAGATGAGCTCTTCTTGTGTGATGAAGACTTTGAGGAAGACTTGGAAGAAGACTTTGAGTATTTCTTCTTCTTCTTGTCGTCAGAATCATATTCCTTGCTCTTCTTCTTGTTGTTCTCATTCTCCCACTGCGGACACTCAGAGATGTAGTGACCAGGCTTCTTGCACTTGTTGCATGTTCTCTTCTTGTAGTCATGAGCAGAAGCTTCATCATTCCTTGAGCTGGATCGTGAAGACTCTATGAAGCCTTTCTTCTTGGTGAATTTTTGGAACTTCTTCACAAGCATAGCAAGCTCCCTTCCAATGTCTTCAGGATCATCAAAACTGCAGTCAGATTCTTCTTCAGATGAGGAAACAACTTTTGCCTTCAAGGCACGAGTTCGGCCATAGTTGGGACCGTAGATATCTCTTTTCTCAGAAAGCTGAAACTCATGTGTGTTGAGCCTTTCAAGTATGTCAGACGGATCGAGTCTCTTGAAGTCAGGGCGTTCTTGAATCATCAGGGCTAGGGTGTCAAACAAGTTGTCAAGTGATCTCAGGAGTGTCTTGACGATTTCATGCTTGGTGATCTCAGTAGCGCCGAGAGCTTGGAGCTCATTTGTGATATCAGTAAGGCGATCGAATGTGAGCTGAACATTCTCATTGTCGTTTCTCTTGAAGCGGTTGAAGAGGTTGCGAAGGACACTGATCCTTGGATCTCCCTGGGTTGAGACGCCTTCGTTGACCTTCGAGAGCCAGTCCCAGACTAGCTTAGATGTTTCTAGAGCACTCACATGGCCATACTGCCCTTTGGTCAGATGACCACAGATGATGTTCTTGGCAGTGGAGTCCAGTTGAACGAAGTTCTTGACATCAGTAGTGGTGACACCTTCACCAGCCTTGGGAACGCCATTCTTGATGACATACCAGAGGTCGACATCAATGGCTTCAAGATGCATGCACATCTTATTCTTCTAGTAGGGATATTCAGTTCCATCGAAGACAGGGCATGCAGCGGAGACTTTGATTATCCCTGCAGTCGACATAGCTAAAACTCCAGGTGGTTAAACCGAATCACACAGAACAAGGGAGTACCTTGCTCTGATACCAATTGAAAGTGCTAGTTATCGACTAGAGGGGGGTGAATAGGCGATTTTTATGGAAGTCTTCAAAACATGGAAGTTTCGAAGACAATCGATAGAAATGAACCTATTAGCATGCAGCGGAGAGTAGACTACACTAGGCAAGCCATAGTCAAGTATTCAATGAAGTAAAAGCACAAAGACTAATAGCAGCTAGGCAGTATGGATCAGGATGGAAGACAGTATGAAGCCAATCAAAGCAAGCAGTCACAAGTGAAGATAAATAGATAATGCAAACAGGCAATGACTTCACAAGGACCGACTATAAATAAAGAGATGGAGAGGATAGAACCAGTTGCTCGTTGAAGACAATGATTTGTTGGACCAGTTCCAGTTGCTGTGACAACTGTACGTCTGGTTAGGGAGGCTGAGATTTAACTCAGAAGACCGTGTCTTCACCTTATTACCCTTGAGCTAAGGACACCCAGTCCTCGCCCAATCACTCTGGTAAGTCTTCAAGGGAGACTTCCAAACCTTCACAGACTTCGTTCACCGGCGATCCACAATGACTCTTGGATGCTCAGAACGCGACGCCTAACCGACTGGAGGATTCACAGTCCTCGGGTGTAACAAGTCTTCAGATCACACAGACAGGAAGACTTCATTGATGCCTAACACTCTTTGGCTCTGGGTGTTTAGGGCTTTGTCCTTGCAAGGATTTCTCTCTCAAAGGCTTCGAGGTGGGTTGCTCTCACGACAAAAGTCGTGCACTAACTCTGAGCAGCCAACCAATTTATGGTGTAGGGGTGGGCTATTTATAGCCACTAGGCAACCCGACCTGATTTGTTCGAAATGACCCTGGGTCACTAAGGAACTGACACGTGTTCCAACGGTCAGATTTCAAACACACGCGGCAACTCTACTTGGGCTACAAGTAAAGCTGACTCATCCAGCTCTGGATAAGATTTGCTCTTATTATCTTCGCTCAAAGACATAGGATTTTGGTTAAGCATCACTTTAGTCACTCTGACTTTGTTCACTGGGACCCCACTTAACAGTACGGTGGTTCCTATGACTCAACAAAGAAGAAAAGGAAACAACGAAAAACCTAAGTCTTCGCGCTCCATAGTCTGCACTCAATATCTTCTCTTGTCATAGTCTTCAATGCGAATATCTTCACATACCACCTTTGTCTTCAATGTCTTCATACATTTTTAGGGGTCATCTCCGGTAGGAAAACCGAATAAATGAGGGACTACTACCTGTGTTATCCTGCAATTCTCACAAACACATTAGTCCCTCAACTAGGTTTGTCGTCAATACTCCAAAACCAACTAGGGGTGGCACTAGATGCACCTACACAGTGCCATATGGCGATAAAAAATTATCTAATTTGCTAGTCATCTCATTGTTAGCATTGTTCTATTCATTCCCTAAAAAACCATTGTTCTATTCATGCCTCGCAGAGAACGTGACACGTGCGGCGAAACACCCGAAGCAAAAGTTGAAACACAGGAGCAAAAGAAAAAGGAAGATTATCACCCCCAAATGATCTAATTCGCCGCGGAGTCGTAACTGCTTCTTCATCGCCTCCACGACCTCCATCTCCTTGCGTGTCTCCTCCGCCATCTTCTTCATTCTGTCCATGACGCAGGATTTCTCGACACGAGCCTTCATCATCTGTTCCACGGCCGCATTACGTACCTTGACAGCAGCCGGGTGCTCGATGCGGAGCTTCGCCAACTCCTCCTTCTGTTCCATGTTGAGGGCCTGCAGCATCTTCATCGAGGAACTACTATTCTCATGCAGCTTCTTCCAGCCGGCGTTCTTCTCCTTCAATAGGTCGATCTCGTGGTAGAGCTTCACCTTGTCCTCCTGAAGTCGCAGGATTTCGCCGGGCGCCTTCTTCTCCGAGGCAATGCTCTTCTTCAGCAGCATCACCAAGCCGGCGGTCAACTCCCCCTGCTGATTGAGCTCAGCGGGCATGTCATCGAGGCTCTCTTTCAGCAACTCCATCAAGCCTTGGATGAACTCGTTCTGCTTATGGAGGTGCTTATTGAGCTGATCGGGGATGTCGTCGAGGGATAACGACTCCAGCTCCGCTGGCTCGGCATGTTCGCCTCCGCGGCTAGGGCGCTCCTGGGAACCATCGCCTGCCCATGAGAGATCTTTCGAGGTCTCTGCGTGGCGGCGAGCCCTCTCTTTTTTCCGCAGCCTTGGTTGCCGCTCCCTTTTTACGAGTAATTCTCAACCTAGAGCTCTGCTCACCGGCCATGGCAACGACGGACGAAGAAGAAGCACTTATGAGGAGGAAAGGTAGATTAATTTTTGGTTAGGTAGTTCCCCTTTTATAACCTAAATACTAGCACTAGTACTAATACCTGCATAGTGGGAACACATTCAGGTTTGGTACGTACTAGTAGGTGTGAGCAGGCTTTCGAATGTGATTGGAACAAGGTAAAGATTAATTGATGGTTTTGGTTTCGAGGCCCGAAACGGCTCCCGATGAGTTTAGTGGAACATAAATTTCAAGTTCTACACTGCTCAAATGCGTAAATATTATGTTACTATCAAAAGTTGGCACAAAATACGAAGGAGACCAATGGAAGTACTACTAGCAACCCACGATTTAACTACTCGCGTGCGCGCAGTGGAGTAATAATGTCTTTCTTCCACCCTCACGTCCACTCAATTTGCATGCGCTATATTAATTGACCATCAATGAAGTGAATGACTTTACACGCGTCAAATTATCACATGGGGTGGATCTTGGTACAAAATTGCGTCCTCCCGTGTACCCGCATGTGCGTGCGAGGGAATGAGTGCGTGCATGGCGTGCGTGCACATCTTCGCTTCGTGCATCTACCGCCAATATGGCTCAGGGAGGATGTGTACATTCTTCTAGAACCAGCAGCACGTCACTGTGATCAATCCACGCAAGGAGGTCGCAACAACGCCTCCACATGTGCCACGTGGCTTCATGAACTGTAAGAGAGACACTGTGTAGCGTGCCATTGGTATTCTAATTTACGTGTTTTGCACATAGTCGAAGTACTAGTAAGGTACACGTGCATTGCACGCATCAGATTTTGCAACCAAATTATGAATAAATACCACACTATATAGCATGTAAGCTCTGAGTCATATATGCCTGATGTAGCCCTTTGTTTAATTCTTATAGTTCATCTCATTCAAAATCAATTAGTTTCTATAAAAAAGCTAAGAACATGGGAATAGGAAAAACATGGGATTATAGTGGAATGTCTTCTTGAATCCTACAGGATTATACGAGTGTTTGATTGTGCATAGAAAAAACGTAGAATTCTTTCAAAGAGGTTTGAGTGGATGGGATGTTTCCTATGAAATCTAGTGCAAATGAATCATATGGAAAAATTCCTATGGTTTACAATCCCACGAATCAAACAACCAAGATAGGAAAAATTCCTAATGATTAGAATCCTCCAAAATTCCTTTGAGAATCCTTTGAATCAAACAAGCCCTTAATCTATTTTATGATTCATGGAATTGTGCGATGCAAAGCATAAAGTAAAAACAAATAATGGCAATTCAACTAGAAAAAAAATTGGGCAGTTATGATACGGAAGATTCTAGAACAAAAGAGAACCACTTTTGTTTTGAGGTTTGTGCATTATGCTTAAGTTCAACCATGGAGTCTGCTAGATTGTACATGTGGCAAAATCCGGTGGGGGGCTAGAAGATGGTGCGAGGGACCGAGTGGAGGGAGACTATGAAGGAATGCACAAGTGCGAGATCGATAATTAGAGAGAGGGGGCGAACACGTGCGCTGTTGCGCGCAGTGGCGGAGCCATGGAAAATAAATGCGCTAGGGGGCCAAGCATTGCTAATCCTTTACGAGGAGGGTCAATTCATGAACTTAAACCATTTTTAGCAGTAATTGTCTAATGATCACATTCATATTAGCCTCGATATATAGTGACGCCATTGTGCACGCGTCTGAGAGATGAAGCGGAAGGCATGGATGATGAGAGGGGGACGTTGGATATATAATTAATGTGGGTGTATTAGCTATATATGTTAATCCTATATAGAGAGGTATAGATTGATCGATGTGGACGCGGGAAAGAGGGTGAGACCTCACTGGATATATCGATTGATTGGTTTGTGTGGAAAACTATGAAAGACCTAGCTATATACACACATACATAGAGGAACATCGATCGTTGCGCATGCACGCGTGAGAGATAAAGAATACCCGATATGATGGGGAGGGGGATGTGTGTGGGTGTGTGCCTTCATGGGAGACCGACCTGAACAAAAAGATTGCATGCCTGCGATGGATAATGCCGACTGGTAGTGTGTGTGCATGCATGCACAAGAGAAAGTTAGTGGTACAATTATAAAGAGAAGACTACTGTGTGGGTGTAAAAGAATAGATGAGGTCATAATCAATGTAAAGTTGAATTCAAATATTTGAATAACAGATCCTGATGTTTGAAACCCATGCATGCATGAATATAATGGAGATCTGCGCGGTGTGGTTTGGAAACGAGCATGTTGTAATGTATACACATTGAACAAGGTCAGACTAATTTGAATTTAAGATACCGATGGCAGACATCATTTGGCCACGTCGCATTCATGCATTGACACACTATTCTAATTGGAGATGATGGGCGGCTTTCGCATCACATATCTATATCTATACCCCTATATATATATATATATATATTATTTTATATTTTTTTATATTGTGTGTGGGTAACTTTAACTTTGAAAGATGGTCGTTGGATGAGGCGAATCCGATGGTCCAAAGATGGCAAATTTGAGCACTACTAGCCGTTGGATATCATCTAGATTCCACCAGATTTCGCCACATGTATAATCTAGAAGACTCCATGGTTGAACTTAAGCATAATGCACAAACATCAAAACACAAGCACTTCTTATTTGTTCTAGAATCTTCTGTATCAGAATTGCCCAAATGTTTTTCTACATGATTTGCCATTATTTGTTTTTACTTTATGTCTTACGACGCACAATTCCATGAATCTTAAAATAGATTAGCTTTCTTATAAAAACTAGATGATTTTGAATGAAATGAACTATAAGAATTAAACGAACATCTACATCATGCATATATGACTCAAAGCTTGCATGCTATAATGTGGTATTTATTCATAATTTGGTTGCCAAATCTCATGCGTGCAATGCACGTGTACCTTACTCTAGTCTAAATGGTGTTTGTGTGTGTGTTGTGCGTGTTGAGGTGCAAATTGTCTTTTTTTGGTACACGTTAAGCTTGTTCTTCCGAAATTACAAGTCGCGCCTTGTTATGCCGAAAATTCAAGCTAGCGTCTCTGTCTATCGTGTTGCGAAAGTCCCGCCTCTTCAACCCATGCCTTGTTAGCCCGAAATATTTAAGATATATCTTTGTCTCGTTGTGCTCCGACAACTCCCTCCATCTCAACCCGCGCCTTGCTATTCCGAAATTACAACGCGCGCGAAAACTCCCACCTCCTGTGAAATCCCGACAGCGAAATGCCCGTGGTACCCCTGAACCAAAAGAACCGCCTCAAATCGGTGGGGGTACTTTTGTAACTTACCCCATATTTTGGACAAGCGCGTCTCTAAGCCATGGTTCCCCACTGCCATCCCATCCGCCCACCCATTCGTACACTAAGGCCGCGAAAACCCGCAACGAAACCCCACACCCTGCTCCGTCCGCCACCTAGCCGGAACCTCTTCCCCAACGACGCCGTCCACAGCAACACCTCGACGTCCCTCATCCACCGTACCGGATGAGGATCCTCGTCGATCTCATCGTCCCGCCGGTTCAGCCACCCCGTCCTCCACCTCCAAGGAGCTGCCCCGACGTTCCCCTCGTCTTTCACGCCACCTCCATTCCCACACCGCCGTCTTCACCTGCACCACTGGAAGAGCATCATCGTCACCGTTTCCTCGGATGAAGCTGCAGCCTAATCAGTGCCACTAAAGAGGTTGTACACTAATCGCCGCATTTTTTTCTTGATTCGATCTCACGGTGCTGTCGGCACTTGGTCCCGAGCCGACACGGCGTGGCTCCATCCACGGCGGCATCGCCGGCCACTTCCTCCATGGCGTCGCTCCCTTGGCGGCGACGTCCACATCAGTAGGAGCTATTGCTGCTTTAGCTCTCGCCCGCGCTGCTGCTCTACTCTTGCTCTCGGTCCCCTGCCTAGTCTGCTCTTCCTATTGCTCTTGCTCGCGCTGCTGCTCTCGCTCTTGCTCTTGCTTGCGATGCTACTCCGATTTAGCTACACTTCAGTCGACTGAATAGACTTTTGGGTCAGTCGATTTTCAGGGGGTGGGGGGCCTTGCCGGGGTGAAGAAAGAACCAGCCGCAGCGGGGAGGGGGGTTTGCCGGAGAGGTACCCCACAATCTATCTTAGGGTTCAGGATGGAGCGGTG